>NC_068356.1:50113676-50146176 GCF_020536995.1 Dreissena polymorpha | reverse complement strand
CTCATAAGAAGATATTCAAACACATGTGGTGTCATAGTTTTTAAGCAAATAATGTTCACCTCATGCATTATTTGTTCGTTAATCAAACATCCATAATTTTAGCAATGTTTTAAAAAAATATATTATTTAGATAGATCTCTATCATCAATGCATTTATTTCGGTTATTGTCGGTTGTGGGACAGAGATTCGTGATTCCAGAGTTGGAACAGTGAGCTCTGTATGTTTAATCAACAAAGTAGTCCAAATCGGAAGCAGTTAATAAACATTCTGATAAAATAATCATTTATCCCGATTATTTTACTTCTGGTTGATCACATATATAATCGAATATAAAACGTTGTTTACCGGACATAAACTTGAATAAACGAAATGGAAAATACATAAATACATTACATTTATTGCACGCGGCCCCTCTCCAGCCACTCCGACATCCTGTTCCACAGTTACCAGTAAATGTGTCACAAGGCCCATCCAGACAATGACATCTTTGTTTACAATTTGGTCCGTAGGTTCCAATCATGCAATCTATAACAACGTACATTTTATATTACGGAAGACAAGTATTGTGTTGGACACCGTTGCATTAATATTTAATTGAAAAACTGATCATTTTGTTCATACCGATAATACATTACACACATTTATTAAACCCAACCGATTGTTGAATATAACGATGAACTGTAAAAAAACAACAATGCATGTATAATTAAGTAATATAAATGAGTGAACGGCCCTTGATGGTTACCTTCTTGTCTGTAAACCTCAATTTCACATATTGTCATATAATCTATTCCCTGTTGACCAACCATGCGTATTACTTGCATAGCCTGTGGCGGACTTATCTCATAGGTTCGTATGATATCAGAAACCTTAGTGACCCGTTGTTCGACCATGTGATTGTCCGCATGTCCACCAAACATTTTGATATTCGTAAACTGATGATGTGCTGAAATTTAAGAAGACGTATTTTATTGTAGTATACAATTAATAGTGATATATAAGTTTAAAATGCATACAAAATTGTATCTAATGACATATTTATTGAACACCATTTATTATGATAATATGAATATGTATCATCAGATAAAAAATACAACAAAGCGAAACACACATAAATATATCTTAAGAAATCTACTACCTCCGTCGGTGCGACCTTGAAGTACAACTCGCTTCAAAAAATATGTTTTTGTCATATTTAATAGGAGCCAGGTCGGCCTTTTAATGGCGGTACAACATTGACAGTTTATACCACGACCAGTTCTTCCATCGATTGCTCTTTCGATAACCCAATCACCAAATACTGATTCGTTTGTCGACAGTGTAGCTCCTTGCAGGGAAACGTTCATACAACCTTAAAAAGCAGGCCTTTTAATTTATTTTAGTTATCAATTGTACAATTATTCGAATGGCAACATTGCGAATCTCAATCAGCTACCAATTATAGCAAAATTGTTTTCAAGTTTAAAACGTGTCAGTGGATTTCTCCATAATTTTAACACGGCACGCAACTTGTTTTCTACAGACAAAGAAGGAAATTAAGTGTGGGTTATTCTGCAATAAATTATGGGCGGAGCTTAATGTTTCGAAAATAGTTGCGATAATTGGATAATACGGATATGCGACATGCCTCCCTCCCTTCTCTGCATAACTAATTTATGTTCGTTTGCCAACCGCATTATAATGATAGTCAAGTATAGTACACAAGTACATCCGTTAACCGCTGAAATTGAGATATCAACAATTGTGACAGACTGATCCTGTACATAATTGAAATACCGTCTGGTGGGTTTAATAAACAAATGTATCAAATGTAACAATGTAAATGTATGAACTTACTCAAATGTTGACATTACTAAAGAAAAGGTTGCCCAGAAATAGTTGAGACATTTTGATCGTTATACAGTGGTTTTGCATAAAGTGCGTTCTAAATTTGTAAAACCTTGGCGAACGGACACTTTCACCGAACGATATTTTAAACAAATCATGTCAATCGTTGTTAAACAATTGCCTAAAGAAGAACAGTGTTAAATAACTTAATCCCATTGCATAAGCCTTTGTCAAAATAAGGCAAATGGTAAGAGGAAACTAAAATGACTGATGTTTGCGGATTTGTGTGGTAAATATTTATTAGCCGCTTAATTATACAATCATCGTTTAATGTTGAGCCAATTTTATATGTTACCGTAGTCGCTCTAAGTTTAATGACACTATACATTCGTAAACAACCTTTTAAGACAAATTATCATTTGATGTGCCTATTAATGTTTTGGAAACGTAGATTTTACCTATTTCAATGATTCTTAAACTTCGGACATTTGCATTTGATCCAAATTAATCTTTTTGGTTTTTTCGTAAATACCTTGACATATCACATCTGTGTTTTTTTCCGACCAGTTTACGGTAATACAAGCTGGTAGATGAATACGAGGAGTGAGTAGACCGTAACGTTTGCTTTGTTTTGGTATATAAGCATACAAACTCGGTATGTATACTGCGCGGTACATCGTATAGCGGGGTACTTTTGTATATACGGAAATGAGACACAAACCGGTTTTGCAAGGATGATTTTTGTTGCGTTTTATAGAAGTAAGAATGTTCGTATACGTGGAAACATGGTTTACTCAGAATTGACGAACATATAACTTAAATGAATAATATTGTTGATGAAAAGTCCAGATTTCATAGAGCACAAGGCATCAATGGTGCAATATTTATAATATTTTGTTAAAAGTACAAGATAGAGGCGCTGAAAAGTAAACAATTTTAAGGCGGGACAGTCGCGTGGCGCGCGTAACAGGCCATAGCGGAAGCCAGTAACTTCACCCCACACCGCATTCTAGTGGGTCTACTACTGTATAACCATAGAGAGGCACAAGAAAATGTTTCGCTTGTATCAAACTGGGCCATTGGAAAAGATCAGCTGTACAATGTTTAGCATACACGCCAAACAATAAGATAAGTTGCGAATTGTTTGGAAAAAGAAGAGTTGTTGCGCTTCCGTGTGAAAATGGTGACAAACAGATTGTTCTAAATATCGAAATGGATCACCAGACTCAATGTATTGATATTGAATGAGAACATTTGCCGGTAATTAGATTGAAGGCCCACTTGGCAACGTTGCAGGAGGTTAGTGATAGTAAGTATATTGAAGATGTAGTAAGTTGTCGTTATAAGCCTGCTTTTATATTTACACCCGATCAATATCAGTTGAAAAACAAATACTCAGCGAGAGTAAGTTCAATTATGGTTAACAACTATTTGATACTTATTTTTCGGAGCGCGTTGTTTCAAGTTTTAATTTCGAAAGGATATTAATACGCTAATAGCGGCATTTAATAAGAAAGTTTTAAACTGATAAAACGTGAATTCACCAGTTTAACGTTACATTTAAAATCACCGTACTCGCTGACCTTATGTTTGAGGAAAATTTCCTCCTTGCTTACCATAATTTCGATGTAAGCAATATATTACAGGATATATGTATAGAAAATAGGAAATGTTTAGGTTTAAGCTAACAATATACTATCAAGCAGTGCTGTTTGTTAAATACGCTTCCATTTGTAATAAACACAACCAGTCATATATTTCCTAACATTCTGTGAATTGTTTTTGCATTTTTATATGTTGACATTTGTGACAAATTAGACGTTTAAACGAATAGTCAAATGACTTAACAAAAATACTGTGGTAGAGTTTGGATTTTTGATAACCGAATATTAATGTATTTTATTATCCTACTCAGCCAGTGCTTGACATGCATACAAATCAGTTTTTTTCAGCGGCAACGGGTTCAACTTAATTAAGTGTGTCTGTGTGTTAAATATTTTCCTGATGCAAGTAGTATGTATTATAGAAATGTTTTAGAAAGTTGTAGCTTTAATGTAGATAAGCAATCTGATCTTCCAGTGTTGGCTTTTCTTGGAAATAAACAGGTAGGATTGAACTGCAATTTGATTAATAACATTGACGAACAGACCAACGGTATATTCTCGCGGTCAGCGAGACAAGTAAATGATACAAATTGGAATGCAAATGAGCTAGGAAAAGAACCACCTGTTTTCGGAAGTGAACGGATTAAATGCGGGCGTTTCAATAAACCATACAAATTGCGATTAACAGTTAATATCGCCATTAAGCCACAGGAAGTTGATTTTCATGAAAAACCATAGAAGTTTCCCGGCTTCCAACATGACTCAAGTGAGACTTCATATCATCAGGAAACGTTCGTGCATACATCTAGAAATGGTATGATATGGCCTCGCAGTGACTGCATACTACGTCGTGTTGCCATTATTGTGAATTAAATATGGTTTAATATGTCGTTTATCTTTAAAGTAAATTAAATTCAGCGTAAAGTAGTACAATTTTCAATTGGCTTTTTTAGTCTTTAACTAGTCATATATTCAAGGTAAATTTACAACAGACTTTACTTGCGCATATGTAGATGCACGAACTTTAAATGTCATTAAATTCAGGGTACACTTTTTACTGTGTATTAAATTTTGTATTAAGTGTATATTCTGTATGATACAGATCTACATGCTTGTTTTGAAACTCTCTGCATATGCGGCAACTATGTGTATACCGTCGTAAATCGCACAATATAGTTGTTATGTAGTTTTTTGTATAAGTAGTTCGGACTGATTTAACCCGATAGCTATTATAAGTTTCGAATTTAAAATCAATAGGAAATCAATAAGATCTGTGCGTTTTCTAAAATTGTGGTTTGTATTCATTTGAGAACAACGGCGTGTCTTCATTCAATGTCAAATATTATAATATTTTGAAGATTAGCATTATATTGGTTAATGCCTTTAGTCACAATGAATTATACTAAGTTTTGGTTCATATATTTGTACTCGTTGGTCAACGTTCAACTTTAAAGTATTTGTCTGCAGAACCACAACAAACATATTAACGTATTTGAAATAGGTGTATTTTAATGGTCAATTTATTTTTTGGGAAATTTCGAGATCTTAGAGTAAGTACGTTTTAATCGTTTTCAACGAGGACTTCACATGCCTATCATATGACAGCGTAGGCCACATCTAGTGAATGAACATATCTATGTAAAGCAAAATATACAGTATCATATAATAAATAATGGATTTATCGATTTACTTAATTTTATGTTTTGATCATTATAATGTTACACCAGATAAATTTGGACGAGCCCATCATCTTTTAAAATCTACATTGCATTTCTTTTCATTTTATTATACACTGTGCACAAAGTAAATAGATAAATGTTTTCAAAATTAGACAGTCATATACCAATTCTACATGTGCATGGCAATGAATCCGGTTTTGTTGCTAACATGGATACATATTTGATAAATGTGATTTTGCATATATAGGCAAAAACCTCGTTAGTATTTACGTATTTAAAATAACGAGAAATTTATACATATTAACCCATTTATGCCTAGCGTCTAGAAAAAAGCCTTGGCAAACAGCGTAGACCCAGATGAGACGCCGCATAATGCGGCGTCTCATCAGGATCTACGCTGTTTGCTTAAAGGAATTTCCGTAAGAAATATTCTAAATGTAGAAATAAATATACTAGACATCCCTAATTTTGGAAATAAATTGATCCAATTTAGAAGGATGGGAGAGCCCACTAGGCATATATGGATTATAAAGTAAACTACCATTCTATATATATATATATATAATAAATGTTACTATAATATATTTTAGTGCGATTCAATAGCAAAAATATATACCTTTATTTCCTCTAAATACATGAAGAGGTTAACTAAGAATATGACAAAAGTTTACAATTATTCACAAAAAGCATAAGAGTAATATGTATACATAGTACAATATATTATGCTTCTTTAGCGATCAGCACAGTTAAAATTGACATAATCAGAGTAAACCTATATACACAAATAGTTGAACTATTATTTATTGGCATGGACATAAGTTGCAATTTTTAAGGAAAAAAAATCTTCTAGATGTCATTGAAACAGAAAAAAGTACGCATGTGGTATAAACATTAAACATATAATATCATATGCACCGATATATAAGTGAATGAGTCAATACGCATATCGCACATACACGTGATTTTTAAAACCATTACTAATCAAAACATTCGCGAAAACAATCTGGCATTCTAGGTACGAAAACGATATTTTAGAATACATTCTGTTTACTGATTATGTACTCATAGCGCATTGCGGTAAGATTGATAGCTACATAAAAAGCAAACTGGTTAACATGTTACGAAAAAAATTTCTAGAACATGTTCTCTTAAGTATTTACGACAACAGTGCTCGAGCAAGTTTGTTTCTTGTTAAACGTATCCCTCTAGCCCACGATTTAACGTTTTAAGAATTGTAATGTTTGACGCGCCTGGGTTGAGGAACGTGTTACACATCAATACGTCTGCTTGTTGTTCAACTGGTGCTATAAATGTTCAAACTAGTGTTTTCGTTTCCTTAAATAAAATTGACTCTTACTTGTTTCTGAATACAATGCATATCGAAACATTCCATTTCGTAAAAATACCGGTAATATATCTTAAACTATTAACTGTTAAAAAAACACAATTTCAAACATTTGATTTCGTTACGTCATATAACATTGATTCCGAAAAGTTGTTAAATATTATTCATATTAAATTGTTAAATAATGTGTTTTCTTAACCTGATATAAAATTAACTCGGAATTGTTGTATAATACCATAGATGTTCAAACAATTGAAACGTATTCTCATATTTCATTAACTCTGAATTGTTTCCGAATGCCATAAATGTTTGAACATTTTATTTCTTAACCTGATATTACATTGACTCTGTATTGTTGTCCAATGCAATACATGCTCAAACATTTGATTTCGTATCATGATTAAAACATATTTAAATTTTTAATTTCTTAACCTCATATAACTTTTACAGTAAACTTTGTCCGAATATAATATTCAAAATTTGATTTTGTAACCTCATATATACGTTCCTCCGAATCGTTTCTGAATGTTCCTGAAATACATTTCAATAGTTAATACAATACAGAATTGATACTATAATGATACCAATTAGTATCATTGTTAGCACATTCATTATTGGGTTCGAATAACAATCATTATTGTTGGAATCATACCTGCGCCTTTGCATGATTGCAGAAAATATCCGAATAAGAATAAAGTACTCATTTGAAGTGTAAACATTCTAAAAACATGACGTTCTGTTCTAGCGTTAATTTCGATGCAATGTATATTTGTTAACCCCAATCTTGAAAGATGTCAACACTATATTTTAGTGAATTGCACACATGAACGTTTTTGTATAAAAGGTTCTGTTCCATAAGAAAATTACAGTGTTATCTTAAATTGTTGTGAGGCTAGATCGATGGCGAACGTGAGTGACTTCAGAATCGTATTCTTTAAATATACAACCGGATAAGTGCACAATTCCGGTGTTTACAATTCTAAGAAGACACACTTTATAATCAGATATGATATACAATCAGCATTCGAGTGTTTAGTAACCCAGCCTTTCAGCTAATTACCTATCGATTGTTGTCTTGTCATTTTAGTACTTAAATTACTCTGTTCAATTTGTATAAACTCTAACTTATTAGTTTTAGTAGAAGTCTTCTAAACGCCTTGAATTTGAAAAGGGAGAATAGGGGTGACATTGATCTGCTTGTACCTGATTTGTTTTTCATTCTTGTTTATAATTATATGCTCCGCGGATTTGCACATGCTTTTACATATTTTGTTTATTCACCAAGTACTCATTCAAATACGTGGTCTGTAAGTTCATTAAACGACGTCAACAAAAATTACCCTTAGACGTATGTAATTTTAAATGTGTACAATTAAATTAGACAACGTATTTTGTAAGTCGCTATAAATAAATAAAGTCCTGAATGGTTTCCATTTTGTATTCTGATATCAATAGTACAATATATTGTATTTTGTTCATTTCTTTATTTTTTACGAGAAACAATATAGTGTATACTAGTAGTTAGCATTTAACTAATAACATCAGGAAATGACACTCACTTTCGATTCGGCGAAAACAAAAGAAGTATTACATAATGAGTTCACCAAAACTTTAACTCTCAAGTATTGAAACCATTTGAAGAACATACTGTTAATAAGTTATATGAGGAGTTATGTATTAACATGGAATGTTCGTTGACCGACCAATAGGTATTTAATAAGCACATTAGCACACACCTTAAAAAAACGTGCGAGGTTAAAAGTCAGAGAGGTACATATGAAACTATCTACGATTATCCCAATACTGGAAAAATTTGATTGCTAATTTCAATGATATTTATAGATTATCGACCCGACCATGATTGAACATGTTCACAGTTGTATTGGACATCAAAATATATAAATACATATACAAATTGAGATGAAGTTTTGCTATACACATAATAATTGTACGAAATTCTGATAATTAGAACACAAGTAAAGGAAAGTAAATCATAGCATTCTAAAACTGAAGATATTACTATAAAAACAAAAGCGTTATTCAAAAGCTATATTTATTAGCGTAATAAAATATTTTTACAAAGCCTTAAAAAACGACACACGATCAAAAAAATTTTAATACGGGAATTAACGACTTGGTTACAACATCACGACTCCCTGCGCTTGTATTTCCTAGTTTCATGATGTACAAATGGTATGTTTGGTTTTAACTGACTTCCCAACCCGGGAATTCTAGACTGGAGTACACGCTTTGCGAAAAGTATAATTCTATACTGGTGGGACATCGGTCAAAGCTTCTAACAAGTCGTGTTCCATCATTGTATCTCATCGTTTGAATTAAAGACATATCCGTGGCTTTCATGCTTCAATTTAATTTATACTTAAATGCAACAGCAATAATTATAATTATGGACTTAACATCCTGGATCGTGCAAATATTACAAAATGTCTGAACGAAAATTACTAATTTTGACATTGAGGCGGATGCATTAAATATCCTTTATAATTATCAGATAATAGAAACATATAATTACTAATTACGTGATAACTTGATAAAGCATCAAAAGATAATTGTATCAATTTGCAGAATCCTGTTAGATAAATTGTACCATGACGTTCTTGATTGAAATATTAGTCAATTAATTTCCTGAATTCCTTTGTTTTGATTTTGACGTTTAGTTGTTTCTTGTAATTATATATTGACAAAAAACTACCCTCCATGCTTTTTGTAAGAAGGATGTTCACAAAAGTACAAGAACATTGCATCTGTGTAAGCTCCTAAATAAGTGTATTGACAACCCCTTTACACGACCACTGTTGAACATGAAACTATGTATTCTAATTATTATTAATGCTAAGGAGATATTATAATTAAATACGTAATGCCGATGTGTCAGCTTATGTATAATTCAAGGGAAACGGTATCTTATACGTGTAAATAATTGTAAAGCTCAATGTATACGTGCTACCTTATGCGTACCCATTTACAGGGCACTTTACACATGTCAACTATTGTCAACAATTGTGTAAGTGAATGTACATTGACTTTATTGTATACCTGTATGTGTCAACGTATTATGTAAGTCAATATACTTGACACGTTCACTTTAATGTAGTTCTTCTTTTACTTACTTTTAAAACAGAAATAGTTTATTTATAACTATGATTTTTATAACCTACATATTTATGAAGAAGCGAACAGATGTAAAAACATATAAAATAACGTTTTTATTTACAAACATAACACCATTAAGGCACTAAAACATTAGAGATAAAGTAGCATATTATCTGAGCAGCTCGCTTGAACGTACTAAGAAGCAAATGTGACTATCATAAATAATAGTGTAACTATGTATCTATTAAATATGGCCACCTAGAAATGATTATTTTAAACGAATAAATTGCTGCATACCAGTATATGAAAAAAAAACTGTTAACGCAATACAATAATGCAAGACACACTTTTTTTAGAAACATCACATATCAAAACAGAAAAAACGTATAGGGGCGAAAATGAAATGCAAAGATATCTTCTCTTTATTGCGTATAAACTGTACACGTTTAACTGTGATTCTATCATTATCACATCAACTCACACTATTAAGAGGTTAAAGCAGTGCAAATTTTGATTTGCCTTCCACGTTTGTTGTTTTCTATTACGCATGTAAACTGTGCATATTGTGAATTGTGAATTGTTCTGACAAGTATTCGGAGAAGAGAAGAGGAAATGATGAATAACATGTTCGCACACTCTCAAACACTTGTTGCAAGTTATCGCGTAAACTCTGGAGAGCAGCATTCCAATTGCCCTGTCAAGTCTTCACAAGTAGCAGCAACTCTTGAAGCATTTTGAAATAGAGTTAAGCATAGAGTTTACCGTCCCTTTGTATTATTTCGGATAAACTAGGAATTGAAACGAATATACGCGAAATCCGTGCATTTCTTGTCCGGTTTGTAATATGCCTACAAAGGATGCTTTCCCACTGTACTTTTGATAAAAATATTCACCAGTCCATGAATAAAGTGAGATACTTAATTAGGTTGTGTTAATCGCACGAGAGACGACATTTTCAATGTAGAAAAACACAGCAGACAACATCACACAAACTATACTGTAAGGAGGTGTCACTGAATATAACTGTTAATGTGAATACACACTATGGACTTCATCCGGTTTAACGGAATATTGAACCTGTTTCTTATAGCCCAGAATTAATCACGAAACACACAATTGTATAATACATTCACATTTTAAATAAATGTCAAGCGTAAAATCATCCGTATTTAACCAAACGCAATTTGCAGTAATTATTTTTGCTTTTGCTATGTAGTAGTATTTCACTACTTTATTATTATTCTTTGATTTTAATTTAATAGGGGTGTGATATTTCACAATATTATTGCTATGCGATCAGATCCATTGGCATGTCTATGCTTGTGTCAGGTATCCACAATTTATATAACAAGATTGTTATGAGTTATGAGCGGAAAATAATTTCCTATATGGCTGTGTGTTCGATCGTCGATGAGACAAAAGTGGTGCTGGATTTATTTTCAGTTAGAGACTAAGGATGAGTGACTTAACGTGTTACTCTACATGTTACGATTGTGCAAAGCGAGGTTACTGTGTGAGTGGTGATGGTAATATAAACCTTTTCTATAAGGCACACGTGTCTTTTAAAGTATTGGAAAGTGTGTTAATATCATGAAAAGCAAGTATTTCCTGAGTTGTAGGATACTAGTATGCATTAATAATAATTTTGCACCAATCATTTTTTTCGCACACGTATGAAGTATATATTTTATTTATCACAATGTAAGCATTCATAATGCAATTCCGTGAAGAAAAAGCATGATACGATCACACAAGTGACAGAAAAACATACGATTGTGATAATTGTACACAAATATAAATATTGATATTCTAGTTTTCACATATCTCAACAAATGATTGTTGAAATGTTTATAGTCCTGTTCCTACGAGCGATAATAGACTTGCTCCTTAGATCGGTAAGATTTTGGAAATGTCGAAGAATATCTAGGTACAAACAAAATTGGCCCATTGAAATCTTTTCAAACTCTCTCAGCGTATCAACCTTTATAATTTTGTGACACTAACATAGGTTCCAAAAATAGGTCAACTTTTTGTAAGCATTTCAACTGCTATTCAAGCTATGCATTATCGATTACTCCGAAATAAAGTTCACGCGACAAAAGGGCGTCTTTGTCTATCCGCATCGGGCAGGAGCTATTGTCTAGAATTCGGCGGGGCTTTACGGAATCTGCATTCCAATTGGATGGCTGTATGACGCAGGTCCACGTTTTCGATGGCTCTTCAATGCCCGAGATTATGACATCTTTTGATAAAGTCCTTGCCTACCCTATTCGGTCCTACACCGTAGGCTTTATAAATAACTCTTAACTACGGTCTCAAGAATACGTCATTCCTTCGACGCTGCCCGAAGCCAGTCTCGCGTCCGCTCGTTAATGATCGGATATTGTAGCCGGAAAAATGATGATGATGATGATGATGATGATGACGATGATGATGATGATGATGATGATGATGATGATGATGATGATGATGATGATGATGATGATGATGATGATGATGATGATGATGATGACGACGACGACGACGACGACGATGATGATGATGATGATGATGATGATGATGATGATGATGATGATGATGATGATGATGATGATGATGATGATGATGATGATGATGATCCCATGATTCCATCTCTTCCATTTTCATTTTATTGTAACGAATACAACTTAAAACAGTATATTTCTCTATCCACAATGATAAGATGTTGTAATAACTAATAAGAGAAATATGCAATTAAATGTTAGAGGAATTAAAGGCAATTATAGGGGTTCTGTATGCTACTTATTAAATGAAAGGAACATTTATTACTTATCTATTTTTATAAGGGTACCCGGAATAGTTGATTAGTTTTTTGTTAATTTATTTTACACAACAGTCATTGATGAATGTTGAGATGCAACGCCATCAGAAGTAGTACGTGCTTTACTGAGGAATGTGTCGCATACCTCAACAAATGTTTGTGCAGTAGATGCAGCAATATGCATTGTTTAAAAAAAGGCATTGCGTTAAGCGAAACAAAACTTACCATGAGGATGGTCCTTAAGACGCCAATGCAGAGCCGTCGCTCACACATATTTTCACACTAGAAACCCGATCTCGTTCTCTTTCGCTCACGCCCATCCATCAGTCACGTGTCACGCTTTTATTTTGCTATCTAAATGACAATTAGCATACGCGAAGAGCCACGTTTAAGTCCGCCACTTGCGATAGCGATATTCATTCGTGAGAAGGTAATGAACGAAGATTCTGGCATGTAGGAATCAAAGATTGAACTTATTTAAGATTGACGAGTGTACTGACTATATCTCTTTAAATTCAAAAAGGGATACGCTTCCGTTGCAAGCCTTTGCACATGCGGATTTAGCTAGAAGGTAAGCCATTTAAAAAAAATAAATTTTCAAATATATCGTTGTTAACTGGGAAAACAACGACTATTGCGTTTACATTTATTCGTGATGAATTTAGCTCAAGTACTTTCATAGCTTACGTCAGCGCGACAATGACCTGTTAATTGACCGATTAACAAATATTATGATAATTTGTTGTTTTGAAGTCCTACATGATTGAGCAAATATTGCTTGAATGATAATTATTTTATTGACACTGTGCTCAAGCCCTATACGTATTTTGCGTTGTGAAAGACATACATGGATAGATCTGTATGACAGTCTGATTATAGATTTGCTACAATCCCGCTTTGCGTGTTTCCATGAGATATTTCTTGCAAATTTCTTCGCTGGTATTTCAAAAGGGTTGAATCTTTTTCAAACTGCAATATGAATGGTCTTTAGGCAGGAACAAGATCAAAGGAGCGTTTTTCACGGCATTCTCCATCGATGCATCCGGCTCGATGCATCACAACGTTTCCTTTGTTTTAAACGGAGTATCGTGAGCGATATCGCGTATGCAAAGATTTGCTCTAACTCGATACTCTATACACTGTTTGATTCATATAACACAAAATCATGATACTACGATAGCGAAACGAAACATAAGGAGGATGCTTACGCCACATTTAGATGTCGGACACGTAATGCCACAACGTTGCAATGCTTTAATTGAGATATCATGTAAAGTATCGTACTATCGCTTTTGCAGCATCGTAATATCGTGACGTCGTTATGTCGCGTCATTTTCATCGTTCTTCCGCGCTATCGTCATCCTACTGAGGCGTTGTCGCTATCATACTGTCGAATATAAACTGAATGAAACTACAGTTGCATCAGCCACGAATAATTCTGAATTAGCATCATATAAACAGAAAATGAATACAACTCCATGAACTATTGTCAACAAGGTTTAAATGCCATAATAAGACATTATCGCTCTGTAGAGTGCCTTTGACGAATAGAAATAATTAAAAATTGACTTTGTGATAAAACTCTGTTTATACTTGCGAAGCTTTTCGGAAGACAAATATGTTTAATATAAATAAAAAATCATGTTTCGCGTTCCCGACCTTCAGATTTTGATTTTGCGATCTTGATGCGCGGTGGCGAGATTTCGATGCGTTGGTGCGACACCACGATTTGAGATGGTGATGCGAAGCTGAATACGATGCATCTATATCTCATGTTCTAGCAGCGTTATATACCATAATGATTGCGTCCTCGTATCGTGATCTCGCGTTCTCGAATCGTAAACTCGAATCATGATTTCACTCCTTCGTATCGTGTCCTCGCGTTCTCGCCAGAGGTCGAGAATTCGAAACAACAAGTTGCATAACGGCACACCATATTTATCGACCAATTTGCAGCTCGTGGTTTATTAAATTACAGCTATTTATATATCGAGAGGTATATGTGCTATATACTTAAATGTTTTAAAATAATTACTATTGATTAACAACCATCACATTTAAACTAAGGGTGTTCAAAGTTATTATGTAGATCAAGTACCGATGTGTTGCTTAACCACATGGCAACCATTGGAACTTTATCCATGGCAATTTCAAAAATACTTCCAAAAAATACAAACAGTAACCAAGGCAGCGTTAACGATACATTAACGTTTTTTCTTGCTAAACACAACTTGCAAAATGAAGGCATGTGCGAAGTTACGCTTTTGAAATACGTAGAACTGTCTAAATATAGTTTTTTTCTGGCGTAGCAATTCATTTGATAATTAAATGAAAAATCTCCAATTTTAAACTTAATTTCATACAATATAAATATATTGCGTTTTCATAAGACTTCGTTTTACCAACCTGTAAGAAAGAACTTTCTTTCACAGAACTTTTATTTCCAATAATTTTCTGTCGTCTGTATGTGCTGCATGTACAGTATATCAATGGCCCACATAACCTTGCCTGCTTTATCTGTTTGAACATATCTTCAGAGAATAAGGACGCAGAGGTATAAGATGGGGCTGTTCAGATATGTCCTAATTAGCAGTTTCGCTCAGCGCCGCCAATTTTCAATTTACCCGCTCTTTTATGGTACTTTAATATCCAAGCAGTTAAACTAATGTTTACATTTTTTTTCGCCGTTTGATAAACCTAAGACATATCTTATGAGTATTTATCTGTCATAAAGATGATCGATTTCGTAATTACGAGAAAGTGTAATGATTCTTCTGTCAATTTATTATTTCAATTGTGTTTCATTATTCGTGTGTCCACTCCAATTCTATACAAACTCATAACACAAGTGCGACTAAATTCAATTTATTAATATGTATTTCTGGCTACAGTAACTTTAAAAGTAGCTTTTTAGATTTTCTGATATTGCACGACGTGAAATTATTTGAAAACACCTTTAGTAATCTGACAACAATTTGACGAGATATTTATCATCATCATCAACAAAAGCAGTAGCAATAACAACAGCAGCATCATCATCATTATCACAGGGTGCATTTATTTAACGAGCCATACTTCTAGCAAAACACGGGAGAGATCGGCAAGCTTATTGACGATGCTATTACTACTTTCCCACCAAAGTGTCCTTCTTGGATAGTAAAACGTGAGGAAATAATGAGTGTTGGACCTTATAAAATGTATCTATAAATTTAAAGTAACAAGACATTTTGTGTTGGTTATAAATGCTGCTTAACATTAATTCCACATATTTGGACAATCGCAGAGATATTAATCCGTGACAATAATATATTCACACGACAAAATGTTAAGTATGAAACTTGGGCGTAAATCTTGGTGGGCTATACTATCGCATTATTCGGCAACAGAAAATAACTGCTTCTAGAGACTTACTAAACTCTATTTAACGAACACGTTGTGTTCGCAAATTGTAAGCTTGTTCAATGAAATTTCTATGAGAAATCATTCAGGAAATTCTCATTTCCACAAGGGACTTTAATGTGTCGTAGATCTTGCAATTACTTTAAGAGGCGTGGGTTTATAGAAGCAACCGCAGTCTTAGTGACTTGTTTTCGTGTTGCGAATAGTCCGCTGTTAAAGGGGTAGTATGTACTGTAGTATGAATACATTCATTACAACAAATGAGTATTTAGCAGCAATTTCAACACCATCTTATTATAACCGCGAACATATCAGTTAAGACTACTGTAAATAGAGGCAGTCATATTTTATTACGCTTGCTACGTTACGTTTATGCCAAGTAAGAAAACTCTTAAAATCTCTTTGAAGCAACACCGCAAAACAAAAATAGTGCAATATTGCAGTTGATATATTTTAAAGCACTCTGCGACGATCAGTCGATGCATTTGTTCATCATATTGTTATGAAATCATGAGAATATTGATCGTATGTTCAATTAGCAAAGCAAAACACGAACATGAACATTGATATTAATTAAAACTTTAAGATCTTCTAGAACCCCAATTATGTTTTACTCAACATGAAACGCCCCGTTCACAGAGTTTATATAATGCGAATTTTTTAACACAAGCACATGCCAGCCTTTTTAACTTTATGCAGCAAGCGTTTAAAAGAACAGTTGTTTTTTATTCATGCAATAATCGTGCTGTGAAGCAATTAATCTTAGCAATAAATCTGTTCTGCGTCAAGCAACAGTATTTCTGTGTGTGGTATGTTTGTCAAATAATTCAAACAAGGTTTAAATGGCGTGTGTTGTTACTAACATTATACTTATTGAGGTGTTTGAAGAATACTTTGGATAAATCTTGAAGGTATATTCTATTGATAATTTTTGTGAATTAAATTTAATAATTGCAACTAAAATATATAACCATAATTATAATAGATAATCACTTTAACGTTAAAACAAGTCAAGTGTTCAAAGTATAATTGAGGAAAAAATGAGGGTTGGATACCATTATCCAGATTCTTTCATTTTTTAAGAAGCACACTTAACGGAAAAAAGAAATCTGTATGTCACCTCCAGTCATGGAGTGGGGACATCACGACTCGATGCATATACTGCTTGATATATACGGTTTATTTAGTAAGTTTTATTAAAATTTGCGAAAAGAACTTAAGAAATGTATTTCTCCGTGAATCACTTATATCGGTAAATGAACAAATTAAACTATTTTGTTTCTGATAGAATAAAATTAATATATATATATGGATTGTTATTTCAACTTTTGAATTGACAGTTATAACATTATGCATGTGATTATTAATTGTATCCAAAGATAACATATTAGTTCCAAAATGTAGTTTACAAACACAAAATGTTGCAGCGTGAAGTATCAAAATTTACTCAAAGATACAGACACGAAATATGCTGAATTGTTTTAAACTCCATTATCCACCGTTAACATGTTTTTACAACTGACAGTAATTATATCCACTCATCTTCTGCCTTATCATGTTTTCGTACTCAAAAATATCGATATGTCCAGAGTTTGTGTTCGATTCATTCTTGGTAGCACCAAGGACAAAATGTTGTATACTTTCATCAGTTGGTTCTGTTTTTGGTACTTAACTCCTCCGGCAAGCAGGGCAGACAATAAACAGAACAGAGCACAATATTATTTTATGTGTTAATAAAGGCATACGACCCACATAACATTAAATGTGTACCATGAATATATATGTTTGCGCATAAAATGAAGAAATCAGTTATTTATTCATAAATATATATATTGGCATTGTATACATATAACAATTTACTGACATAAAGCTTTTTTCGGATACGTTATTCTTTTGCGTCTGCCCTAAATTAATACAAATGTTAGATTGCTGCTTTTCATAAAGACCAGCTTTATAGATACTTTATTCGTACTTGCAATTGTTTGGGCCATTAATAAAATATATGATATTCAAAGTATAGTATCGATAAATCATATCTATCTAGACAATAAAGACATAGTTATTTATTGAACAGCTGAATTTTTTATTCAATTTCATGTACTTATGGCATTTACATATATTGTAAAATCTTGAAGTATTTAATACAATTGTATAAATTTATAAAAGCGCCGCGTCAGTTATGTGTTTATTCTAGAAAATGTTTTAATGTTGTTTGTGATCTAAGGAATTCTTAACAGATAGGCAAACAATAAATGTTAAACGTGTATTTTCAAACATACTACCTGCATAATCTAAGGGTGTAAGAAGTTTATAACAATTCTTTGAATATCGATTATTTGACATTGAACATTTTCACCAGCATTTTATTCACTTGGTTAAATACAAAAAACATAACAGTTATCGTTCACTTTCCCCAAAATAGTGAAATTATTAACATAAATATTGACCATGGTGTGCTTGCGACAATACATTATGTGAAACCGTTCAATATGATTGAGAACAGTACAGAACATAATATTTATTTAGTTTAAGCATTACAAGCGTATGATTTGACAAATATTTAACACAAAAATACATGGCGTGCTATATGTTGGATTTTAACAAGTATACATCTCTGCTGTGAATACATTAATATGGATACATAATAATTTTAAATAAGACATTTACTATTTAAAGGAACACGCCTTTAATAAAAAAAGCAGTCATATAAATAATATATACTTAAATTAAGATAATATTTTTTTAATATTGGTCAAATAATGAGTTGGTGATTACAAATCAAATTCTGGAAAATTAAATAATTTAACTCAACCGGATATAAGTTGTTTATATTCCTAATCGGTAATGAAAAACACGAAATAAATCTAGAAAAGAGCAGTGTTTAGATGAATTATATGTTCCTTACTTCATTGTAAAATTTAATAATATGTTCCTTACTTCACTGTAAAATTTAATAAAATCGATCAGAGATCGCGCGAAATATATTAAGTCAAAAAATCAGCTTCTTGAACGATTGTTTTAATACAATCGAAATGTGCATGTTTGAGTTAAGAAGATCTTGAATAAACATGGTGAATTTACTCAATTAAATTTCTTTAATATACATTCTTTAAAAGAACAACACAGATGTTTAAAGTAAGACTGAATCAGATATTGTTATAAAGGATTAGAAAATTAGAATACAATAGCAACAGCAATATACAACGCCAAGAAATTATAGCAAAACAAACACATGCCATCAAACAACATCACTTAAATAGACAAATTGTATTAGGAATACATGCCGACTAGTATGCAACAAGGGCATTGGTATCTGGTCACACGATGTATTCCTTTCCAAAGGTAAAAGGTGCATGTACAATGTAGCATGTCAGCTTTGACAGTTACCTTTTAATTCCCTGATACCTTATGAAATTTACGCCAATTGTCGCAAACCAATAATGTTAGTTTAATTAAAGTACGAATGAAACATTTTGATCAAAATAAACATAAATTTAAAAGTATAAGTATGCAAAAATTACCAATTTAAATATATGTCATTTATACTATTTTCTTGCGACATTAACGAGTTCGTATTGAAATCGTGTTTTCATTAAAAGAGTCAGACGTTAATTGTTCAAGTCATAGTTATGTTAACAAACGTCTTTGTTTCTAATGTTTAGAATATATATGCGCAAAAACACATTCAGCAAATGTACAAAGTAAAACATTCATGCATTATGTTTTTACAAGATAGTTAGAAAAGAAGTTTGAAATGTTTTGAGACCAACAACAATTCATATAAATAATAAGCTTGAGACTGAAAATTGGAGTTTGAACGATATAAAATACAGCGAAAAATTATTCATATCCTCACAAATATTTGAACACACTTATTTTAATCAGGACAATTCAGGAAAAACAATGTTCCAGACACAATTGCTTCGCTCGTTTAACAGAATGGGGCAAAACATTGGTCAGAAATAAACGAAAGCCCCTACTCTATATCATTACATCTTCCCGCTTTTTAAATTTCACGTCGCGACTACTTGAGTAATTATGGACCAATGTTAAGTAAACAATTATATAAAGCAATAACTCTACAAATATGGGAGAAAAGTAAACAACGGACAGAAGCTGTAAACATAGGAAAGCAGTATTCAATGTTCACTTCACATCCCCTAAATGAGATCTGCCTCTGTATTTTGTTTCAAATTGATACCTATTTACGTTTTCGAGATATGCTCTGTACAAAAGATAAGTATAAAAAGATCATTATTTTCGGAATTAAATAGTATAATTTCTTAGTGCATAGTATGATCGAATAAAACTTCTTGAGTTAGAGAGCTGACTGTTTAAGACAAGTGAACAGTGCGGAAACAATGTTCCTCCCGTCGGGGCATACACATTGCAAAAACTATGTTCATACAAAGTGTTGATACTTTTGTATTATCTTTTGTAAAAACATATATATTGTATATATACATTCATAAAAAAGGCCTCGTGTAGTTTAACAAATAATCAAACAACTTTAATTAGCGATCATAATTAGTTACAGGTTACTGTTGAATATACACAAAAGTTAAAACATTTAAACATACATTTTTATAATATAATACACTAGAATATGAAAGTATACTAATAGACATAACATAACAGTAAAATATTCGTCGTTTACCTAAGAAGTAAAGATGTCAAAATAATTGAGCTTTAAGTATTTCATTACACAATATAAAAGTAAAGAAAGCCATCTTTTCAAACAAACTTCAAACAAAATTTAGAAAAGGTATTATATTTCCTAACATAACAGTTTAACATTCCATTTTAACCTCGAAAATGAACATGGCTAAATATAGTTTAAATTAGAAAGAATACCATTGCATTTTGATATTGTTGTGTTCAAAATACTTTAATATTTTCAACACATTATTAAGTTTGATACTTGTGAAATATGAACATCATAAATCTGATGTGTTGTTCTTTTTAAATATTCGTAAGTTCACATTGTGGGTTTGGAAAGGGTTCTTATTGTTTTGCTATCGGCAAATAGAATGATAATTTTGTCAAAATCTCCAACTGCATTTTCAAACTGTTGGGGTTCATCAACGTTTTGAAAGAGTAGTTTTTGTTCATGTGTTCATTTGTTCATTTGTTAAAGAACATGCCATTCACAAGTTAAACCAGTGATCGTCGACTCCCTGCTACTTACTTACGAGCTTACTGCTCGTAACAATGTTCCTGAACTCGTTTAAGAAAATAAGTTAAATTAGCGATGCTTACAAAAAAATCCTGAGCACTAAGACTGGGGGTATTGGTAGATGCATACATGCCGAGCAAATAAACGAATCTGTATTCGACATTTATACCTAGTATTCTTTTATCGTACAACATTCTCAAACTAGTCGGTCTTTGTTAAAAACAAAACACACACACAGCAATATCCCCAAATTAAGAAAATAAAACACAAATAAATCAAATAACGAACACGATAAATGACAATGGACGTTATTTTTTATAAACAACAATACGTCGTTATTATGTGCATGACAACTATATCCAAGAATTTCTAAAATCAGTAGGTTTATTTATAGGTCGTTTATTTCGACAAAGCTCGTGAATGGGGTTTAATATTTATATTTGCAACACAAACATGTAAATCTGCTTTTATGAATTAACAATTGACTGCATAGGTAAAAACTATATGAAAATATTCCTATTCGGAAAAAATGTATTTATGTGTACCATATTTTAATACGAAAACGTACTCCTTGATTCCGAATTCTTTTTATTCTGCCTTTGAGTGTCATTCTCCAAAAATTCAAAGTCTGTGCAATTTGTTTCCCAACTTCCACCATTTTTCTCCTGTTTGGCGCCGGTGTAAATTGTCTCCGCTTCAAAGTTGTCCTCACTTTTACCGTAATCAAACAGTTTTTCGGCGCTTTCGTTAGTTGTTATTTCTTTAGTGATATGTATCAGTTCTTCGGACGCTTTGTACTTTGTCTCCGATGTGGCGGCATTGTCTAGTTCTTCGGCCACTGCAGAATGTGTCTGAACTGAAGTTTTTCTCTCACCTATTAGGCCCAATACATACGATGATGCTGGGATCATGTAGCTGGATTCTCGCAAACCAGTGTGCAGATAATCATCTGTTATCTATGGCGTAATCTAAAGAAAATACAGGAATAATGAACCCCTTAAGACATCAGTAGAATAGAGAGCATTTCGATCATACGCCAGTCTACGGCAAGCTACCAATTTCCTGTAAGACAGTAAGAACACAAAACAAAACGCCTAAAGCCTAAAATGATAACAATTTATTGCCCTGCTTTGGACTTCCTTGGACCGGAAAATGGAAATCATTTAGGTTAAGATGTTGTCAAGGCATGCCGATCGCACAATAAGCAGTGATAAGTCCATTACTTTTACAATTGTATGTTTGCATGTTTATAAGCGTTGTCTGTCAAACTGTTGTCAATTTATCGGCTGTTGTGATTATTTATTAATTTACCTAATTAGGCTTTCAATAAATTGGCATGAAATTGTCATAGTTAGCATAAACGTTTGGCAATCCGAACAAGATCGGGAATACCTTTGCTTGTATCTTAAGTTATTGTTGACAATTAGCAGATCAAAAACTGTATGATAAAAGAATACACTTAAATATAAGAGGAACATTTAATATATCTGCGTCAACTAGAAGCATCAATTTAAATCGTACACCAAACCTGGAAAGATGTGTACATTGCTGTCGCCTCACGCTCTGTATTGTCCAAAGGAACGACTACATATGGAACGATACAGTCGTCTTGGACGTCGTCGGGCAATACATCATAATGATCGGTGTTGTCGTCATTATTGTCGTTTGAACAGACATCATAATTACCGCTGTTGTTTTCATTATTGTCGTCGGGTTATACATCATAATTACCACTGTTGATGTCTTTCAATTTTGCAAATAAAATATATCACAGCTGTCAATAAATGTTGTTTAGGGTTTAACATATCATAAGAGTTAACAATTGTGTGTGTCAATAATAGCGCGGGTTCATTTATGTGAACGGTTTATTAAGCGAACCGAATGCGTTAACGTACATCTGCACAAAATAAGATGAAGCATATATAATGTTATAAATGACGTATGACTTACTTGTACTTAATATGACTTGGTATCGGAATGATATCAACTACTCACTGGAGTACCGATGGTTTTAGTTCATTCCTCAACATTAAATAACGCCGTTATCAATATATATTGCAACTACAAAATATTATCGATAACGGAAATCTCAATACAAATTTGACCATTTTATATTCACACTTAAGTTATATTATATTTTTAAGTCTCCAAATTGGTACATAGGGTAATGTGTTTCAAATGGTATGCACTTACATTTGAACGGCTTTTTGAGCCCTCTTCTCTGTATTTGAAATACAAATATCTTTACCAAGTTAGATTAGTTTTTTATATTAATTCTGAGTGTCCGTTTTAGTAAAAATTCTGCTATAAAATATTAAAGTATCGCGATTCAAAATAAAAACAATTAATTGTTATAATATACAATAGCAACATAATTAAGAATTACCCATGCATGAGTCAATTAAATAAAAACAAAATCAACCTTTAATTGTTGACAAAATATCAAACTTAGCATACAGTACATTTATTTATATTCTTGCTTTTCTTCCTTCGGATAATTAAGTCGGGAGTCTAAGGCTGTAGATTCCAAACGGGTAAATAGGGCAAAGCCCCCGAGCCCTAGCTTATTGTTCTTTTGATAGTCTTTTAAGTTGCAATTTTTGGTGAGTAAAATGCAAAATATTATAAACCAGACCATCCGTTACACTCAATGTTAGTGATTTTTGTTCGCTTATTATTTTACAGCCTGTGCCTTTTTGATTGGGAAAAAAATGCGCGATATATTATGAAATTGGGAAAAAATAAACATTATTATAATTATTATAAATAACAGTATACAAATTGTTTATAAGTGCATGTTTCTAAAATCTATATTTTAAAGTACTAGATAATTAAATTGCTGTATGATAAACTCAAAACACCATTAATGGGGTTTAGTTTTAAAGTTTGACTTATATTTTCGGAAATTTTGGCCAGACATTTTGGGAAAAAAAGTTTATTGTTGCCATTGAGAAACAACATTTTTTTTTTTACATTGGGGAACAGCCTGTAAGAGAATGTAATTGTGTGCAAAAAACACTAGATGTGTATTTGCCATTATATATAAATGTTATAAAGAATGGCGAAAATATATTTAACTGTCCAAAAGCATATACAGATATGTCTTTTGCAAATGAAACGAAATGTGCATTTCGTTTGACTGCAGAAAATGAAAACCAGTAGCCAGTAACATAGCAAATACGCAATCATTTCATTATTTGGTTAACATATTGTTTTACAATATGATATTGCAGGCTAACTTTGATTATCAGTCATTTAAAATTTAAAGATGGGGGACATTTGCAACATTTCTTAGAAATGTAAGATTTTTGGAAAGTAGCCAAGAGATTTCAGTCCGTCTCAGCGGCTAACCAATCAGACAATAATAAAAACAGACCGGGAACAATCGGTATCAAGCGCACATTTCCGGCATGCCCAGGAAGATCTAACAATATTCGTTGTCACCCCTTAAAAAATCATCGGTTTACACTGATCTAGAAATCGATACGGAACAGCTCAAATCCGGATTTCCAAATAATCCGGACAATTGACACCCTTGCAAGATGCATGAGCTGCTAACTGAAGGTTTAACATATAACATATTCAGAATTTGTTGACCATCCAAATCGCACAAAAAGCAATTGCAAGATGACGTGCATTACAAACCTGTTCTTTATCATTCTGAACTATTTGTACTTTCAATAAGAAGTACTTCCATAATATTCCAAACGTTAATGTGATTAAAGTACGAACACTTAATTATAGAAGGTATACCAAACATTGTATTGCTGTCTGTGAACCATCCGCCTGAAGTAATAATCCAACAGTTACAGCACAATGTTTTTTGATACCGTAACTATCCAAGATGGCTGACATATTGGCTTTGTTTGTATGCCAATAGATAGAGCTTGCGCATTCTTCTTAAATATGTGGTAATGGACGACTGTAAACATTACAATATATATAAATGGGCATTTTCACGTTTTGGTAAATTAAGAAAATAAATAAAAAATGTTTTAGATTCGCAAATTTGTGTTGTAGTTGTATTTGTGAGGAAACACTAATACTGAACATTAACCATGCTCTAAAATATCAATTTTATGCATCTTTTGACAATTTAAAAACCTGCAAATTATAAAGCGTTGAAAAGCGAACGATTAAATAATTTGGAGAGTTCTGTTGTTGTCGTTTAGTTTTGTGCCACTATGAGGATTGCTTATATAAAGTATAAAATACATCTCTCATTGTATGAGAACGGATGGCCGAGTGTCTGAGCGTTAGACTTTTAATCCAGGGGTCAGTGATTCAAGCCCAGATGAGGGTTCCTTTTTTCTGTCTTTAATTTTATTCATGCTTTTTACTGGAGCTTTGTAATTATTATGTTTACATTTATAAATATAAAGCATTTATTAACTAAGTTCAAAAAGAAAATACATGCCAAAGTCTAAAAGAAAGACACAATTACAGGTTAATTTCCATTCTATTAATAATAACATGAATTCAAATTTAAATCAGCACATATATTGCTTTATTGCCTAGACCGGTGTATTTAATATAATGAAGGGCTTTGAAATTCTCACTGATATATGAGATCATATTTATTTTTTGTTAAAATAAATCAATGTTATAATTACACACTTTTGAGTTTTTAACTGAACTGACGATTTAATTTTATAAAAGTTTTTATTCCTGCCATAGTATTAAAAAGTCACTTGCTCGATAAAAAATTAAAGCATGGTGCTATGTTTTAGCTACATACAAAAGAAAATATCAACAAGATGTATGTATCCGAAAGTAAATTACGTCCAAAATCCTGCAAGTTTAGCATGCAAGAAATTCACCAAAACATCGATTCAATATTGTTCAAACAGAATCAAATGTCAAACGTTAATGATAAAATACAAACAATATTACAACAGAATGCAGCAATCAACCAAAAACAAAAATAACAAACAGCAACATATTAAATTAGTTAGTAAAGGATTGCGAATGGCAAGAAGAGTATTTTCCATGGTAAACAACTTAACAAGTAATGCCAACGACATAGGCATCTTTAAATGGCTAATGCACAAAATTGTATAAGTTATCAACCACAAATGATTTAGCTATAAATGCGAAATATTTTTAAATTGTTATTCGAAGATTTTTTTAAAAGAAATATATCGATTAAACTTTGAAGGATAAACCTAATTAGCAATTCGACGGACAAGACAGCATCCAAATAGCTTTGTCTTAATGTAAATAATACAATTGTTGATTTTCTTTGACTAACTAATGATAAAACTATTCAATTTCTATACCTAGAATACTCATCATATTAAAATATCCAAAATTGTAGCACTTTCTTTTCACGCTCACAATTCAAGATGGCTGACAATTCAGTTGCAATCAGTTTTGCCCGTACATGCGCATTGCAAGCCTTCTTTTGCTATTTCTCCATATATGGGCATTTGAGCTTGTGGATGGTCGTATACTATCTATCAACATTTAATGAAGCCTTTTTTTTTAATTTACACAAGTGAATTGTCTGTTGTCTGTTATACGCGAACATGTACTAGTATATTACGTAAGTCTTAATGGGACTTTTGTTTTAATATAGTAATTCGGGAGTACTCTCTCAACATTTTGGGAAGACCCCCGTCACCACAAAATATGCTTCCTAAGAGTTTGACAATGTGTCAGCAGACGAAGAATATGTGGAACGTGATTGTGAGTGTAGACGGCATCGGTTCATTAATCAAAGGGCGGATTCGAGATTATGTGTCTCTCCAGGAGGCTGATGAACAAAAAGATGAAGAGAATAATGATGGATGTGGCAATATTGATTAGGATTCGAACGAAGATAAAGATTTGCGCAAGTTAAAAAGTTATGTATTTATGGTAGGGGATGCAGACACAACTGTTCACATAAACCGAATGTATAGAAAGTGTATGAAAATATTTAAAATGTCCGTGAAATTGAAAAAATGCAAAATAACTTTAATTGATGGGCGTTCTTTAAGATGATACAAGCTCGGTTTTCATATAAACAGAAGAAAGAAGAGACAGCGAAGTAGATTTACTTTTAAATTTAGTGGACACATATTATGTTTGCTATGACATCTGAGGAATTGCGCCCAACAATTTGATGTCTCACAAGTCATGGCATGGCATCGTGTCTAGAAACCACGGTAAGTTAGGCCGACAACCAAGGCACGCACTTGGGTTAGACGACGATCAGCATGTAGTTAAATATCTTGAAAATTACGCTGAGCGCGAGGGTATCCCGATGCCGGCGGCACAACGGGGAAGGGACAATATACCACCAAAATACTTACTTGAGAGCACTTCTTTGCTCGACTTGTTCATAAAGTATACTATGCAGTGCAGATGGGAACAAAGAGCGATCAAAGTCACTGCTTTCAAGGACATATGGTCTAAATGCATTCCACACATTTGAAAAGACTTTCCCCGTGATGATGTCTGCGCTTCGTGTTAAAACATGATAAAGCGCGTGATAGTCGCTCTAGAACAACAGGAAAAGCTTGAGGCGAGGGATGCGTACGGTGACCATATAAGGCGTGCTAAGATGGTAATCACCTATTGAATAAAAAATTGTAACTCCATTTATGTTCTTTTTATATTGATTGTTTTACACATTAATACGACTAAGAAATCCCATTAATTTTCTTCTGTTTGAATTTAATAATATGACAATAAGATTGACTATTTTTAGGACGATACATTATGTATTATTGCTGTCATATTTCTTTCCACGAAAGAGAGCACTATAATGAGTGCATACGGGGAAGTCGGGTATGCATGTAGGTCAAAGGAGACCACATTGAACAGCGTTCTGGGAAAACGGAGATAAATACATGTGCGAAAATTGTTTTCTAACATTAACCTGCGAATTCGTTACAGGATAGTCAGGATAATTTTCCCTTGTATTATACTTTTCGTTAAAAGCAATATCTTCTTAGCAAAATTCCATTTTAGGTGGAAAGTGTCGTCCCTGAATTCCTGTGTGGACTGTACAGGGTCGAAACTTAACGCACATGCATTTAACCCTATTTAAAAGCGAGGCTCATAAATAATCTGATTCAAAGAAACCATCAAACACCTCAGAAAACATATATCCATAATTAATAATCATATAAGAAAATAAGACGTACAAGTAAAATTATGGTAAATGGTTCAATATTTATAACTGAACAGATCACAAGTTTGAAAATGTCCTCCAAAACTACCAAATAAATCCGACTCTGATCGACGAACAACACTTTACAGTTCTCCACATTAAAAGACAACACGTTATTCCATGGCATCAAGTTTAACAAATGCAGAAATTTGATCGGAAGTTCTTAAAACAGTATTTGAAGATGCCTGTCGAATTGAAAAAAAAATCATCGAAATCGATTGATTCCATGAAACACTCTATGTGGAGAATGGGGAAACGATTTTCCATCATAACCCCGACCGGGTGCTCGTTAGCAACACCTCAAGCGAAAGAAACCAGGAGTTCAGGGCTATGCATCGTGTTGGAATCCAGAAAAGAAACGGTACACTCGACAAGCGACAAATTCAGAAAATCATGGTTGACACAGAACGGGCAGCGTGTTTATCAACCATATTGGTCGGTTCCAATCTTTTATTGAAAGGACAAAACGGCTGCTGTCGTGAGATAACAAACACTGGGAAGTTAAAAGTTATATAATACAATGTAAAATGACTTGTGCGAAAATTCAATGACATTTACTTTCTAGAATATATTAATCAATTAGAGAATGTATTGTTAGGTAAACAAAGACAAAAGCAAATAGTTCAAACACTAAACAGAACCAACTTTAAAATTACATACATTTATGGACATACATGTTATGGAGTTAAAAGAGACCGACAAGGGTGTTTTCATATTTATTATAAAAGCGTTATTAAAATATAAAACATTGATCGTAAACGTAAACAATTTGGGCATAGTGTTTAATTTATCTAATTTAAATTAGATAGAACAGGTATTGGTTGTGCTTACATTCTACCAAGTAAAAAGTCGCAAGAGATCCAAATGTCATTTTTTCGAAGAAATTTAGTCTAAAATAGAACAATATTGCGTCTCATGGTATACTTTTATGATATAAGCATTCAAATCAAGAAATTGTTGGTAAAAAAAAACATTGAGAGGATAATAACAATGTTCATTCACATTTAAATGAACCGCATTTGAGCGTCAAGGCCGAGGGATAAACCCTTATTCGCAAATCAGTCGATCATACCATTTCTAACGGCAGTTTGCTCGGATATAGGGTGTGTAATAAAACTTCACAACGACACGTTTCATGGGAATTTCATGCATGAATTTTAATGAGGTGGAAGGAACAAATTCTCTGATAATGCTGCAATGTAGTTTAATTTTCTCGCGATAGACAATATCAGAAGTGCATAGCAAACTATATACAAATCGACATAGATAAAAACAACGTTATTTGATAATGATAAAACAAAGCAAATGTATGTGTTAATAGATGAAAATATACAAGTATTTAAAATCTAATTGACATTTTCACGCAATATCAATATGAAAATAGTGGTGATGTATTTTGGCAAAGTATTACAATTAATTAACAATACACAAAAGCATCAACAAGTTCAAGACATTTCTGACATAACTTGAGAACAGCAAAGTGTAATTTCCTTAACGCACATAAATCAATTTTACAAGAATACACCCAACACAAACAGGCAAACACGAATACATTATGGAAAAACATACAATGCTATTTGTAGATGAGCCATACGATTATTGGAAGCACACGCCTATGTACGATTTCCGGAAAGCATTCAAAAACCTGTTGGAAAACACTTAAAATTAAATAAACCTATTAAAATACAGATCAGTAAAAATGTATGATTGCTCAATCATTTTAATGACCTTAAAGAACGTGATTTTTAACATAATATATAGAATGAATTACGTGAACTTAATTTCAATACACCACAAACCGATAATGACCATTTATGTTTTTCATTCAATTTTTTACAAACAAAAAATGGTTTACAACTTTGATAATAACTTACATTTACATTGAATTGATTATGCTTAATTCTATGACTATGTCGTTCACTTCGGAGGCAAAAGTTAATTTCCTACCAAATACGATCTAAGTTTGTTTCCACACGTAAAGCACTGTATTCATAAAGCGATTACGGATATAACAATGCTGTTATCTTACGCCGATTATCACGTCATATTTGAAGTTCTTCCACATAAGTCTAATTATATTAAATGCCATGGAAAATAGTGTAATACTTACAAATTTACACTCAAAATAAGTAAACCAATAGTTGTGACTTTCGATAAACGACCTACAAGTATGTATGATGATTTCTATGGTGAACCGTTTAAAATCGTTATATCCTTCTAATATTGTGAGGTAACTTTATATAAAATACATATATTGTTATAACAGAAATGATGCATAACTTTGTAACCAACTCTCAAATAATCAATAGGGTCAAATACTCAATACTTTAAATCTTTAGTCTTTAACGTAAAAACAGTCTAACAGTTCCAAACTAAACGAAGTAATCATTACTGAATGTTTGATGTAATAATAATAATAATTGTATTTAGTAATTTCTTACGATATCGCTTATTTCATGTGTTACTCTTGCATTTTTACAAACTAAACGAAGATGATTATTATTGCACATTGTTAATGCCGCTAGTAAGTTCGTAACTCAATAAGCGAGCTTACCAACTCGAGAACATTGTTTCTATCATAGTTATGCAAGGCCTATGTATTGTTAGGATTATTAGTCGCAGGCATAAATCAGCATTACATGTCAACCCAACAGTATTGTCATGGCAACTTACCTTGTAAAAGACAAGATCTAACCATGCATAAAACCCGTTTGATATTAACACCATTTTAATCATCAAGAGATTTCGTCAAATGAACAAAACCAATCAGATCATGTAACACGCACCAGATTTTATATTTTTGAATATGCCCAAGCACAAGTAAACATCGTGCACCATTCGTTCGCTTAGTTTTGTTTGCAATACTGGTCCTTTCATTTTATCTGCATTTGAATGCTGACATATTGATAACAAATGCAAACAAATGTTTTATTTGATACGTAAGCTTTATTAATAATAAAATGAATGGAAAAGTAAATATATAAAAATAGAAAAAATACCTTAAAGCATTAAAAAATACAAAAATGCTGTACACTTTATGGTTACAAATTACAAATATAACGAAGCAAACAAATGTAAGACAAATATATTACAAAATTACAAAAATAAAGCTAAATCGTATAACACATTAAGCATCTGTTCCGATACCTACGGTATTTATTTATTTGCGTGCAATATATTTGCGAACGCACAAACAACATATCAGCTGTGTCCAGTATAGAAACATCCAAAACATGCTTTCATTTTCATGTAATATCTATGACGACACTTTTTGAACATTTGCGTATGTGTTTGCATCATCCAGCGCAATGCAGTCTGCACAAAATTTGAACTGGTCCTACAACATACACATTCTTTTACTTTAAATCATTTTACAACCGAAACATACACTGACTCGTGTTAATATGCCAAAATATATTTACAAACATTTGCGAATGCGACGTAGTCAAACGATTTAGTTTATGTCTGAACTAACAGGTAAGGGCAAGTCATATGGGTCTCATCCGTCCGGTCAGACCGGTAAGTGATCGGGTAACAATATCGAAATAATCTTTAATACAAATAGTATATAAATACGGGACATTGAGTAATTCTCTGCTTTGTGTGTATTAGGTGTACTAAAATACGCTTCACAACGTACGAAGGTTGGTATAATCTGTTTTCCGCCTCAGCCTCAGGTGCCTGACGACACGTGGTATGCTGACCTCACCATCAATCTCCACGTGTTCCAGAAGCGTCCATATGACTACGAACAGACCACTTTTGTCGGCGCCATTTCTATTTATACATGATATGTAAAATCGTTTCATAAGTAGTTTATAACTATATATGGGTCGTGCTGTGTGAAAAAGGATTAAATGCACGTGCGTAAAATGTCCGTCCCAGGTAGCCTGTACAGCCCGCACAGGCTAACCTGGGGACGACACTTTCCGCAAAAACTTGATTTTTGCTTTGAAGAAACTAACTTTCAGAGAGAAATATCACACAAGCGGTCATGTTTGGTTCCCTGATGAGCCTGTGCGTACTGCACATCCGAATTGGGACTGGCATTTACGTACATGCATTAAACCCCCTTTTCAAAGAGCACGGCCCATATTCATCACAGCAGTCAGTAATGATTGATCGTTATATTCCTCGGTTCTCTTATACTACTTCCAGTCTGCTGAAAAAACCTGTATTACTAGTTTGAAGCTGCACATTCAATATCATAGGATATGATAATGACAGTAAGAATATCAATACAATTTATATAGGCATATCTTACAATAACAGAAATTACATAACAGATAATCCTTAAGGCCCAGTCTCACTATGTTGCCGGCGGAGCCCCGGTGCGTGATCAGGCATCTACCGGGATGAACCGGGCTCTACCGAGATGAACCGGGACTCCACAGGA
>NC_068356.1:49951959-50113576 GCF_020536995.1 Dreissena polymorpha | reverse complement strand
GTATTTAATCTTAATTACCTAAACGTATATTTATCCTGGTTCTTATTACTGGGTAGTCGCAATGATTGTAGATACGTTGTACATATTTAGTAAGTATTGGAGGACGAGTGGCACGGGCACGCGCTTTATTATCACTTATGCAAGGAACGCGTTTTGTTTATATACGTATTTTTGATATTCCGATAGGCTTAAGGGAGGTAACTTATTCAAGTAAAACGCGATATTTTTTGCAATGCCTTTTTATAACTCTTGTTTAATTAATTACATACGAATATACAGCTAAATTTAAGATGATTTTTACAGAAAAAATTTCGGAGAAAAGATATATTGAGATTTTGATATCCATAAAATGCGAGTCTCCATATATATTTTCTATTGCAGGGGAGGTAATTTAAAATTTGTAAATCTCCGAATTGGTCTTTGTGTATCTATTTACGTTATTTTCAAGCTTTATGGCGATTAAAAAATTAATTGTTATTAGTATATGCTCACATGGATATTGGTACGGATATATCGTGTTTAATATAACTGTATCTACCTCCATTTCATTCATCATATATATAAGATTGATGTCATATATAATACTGTATTCGCTGGTATTTTCGGTTGATATGTTTGAATGCTTAGGACGCAATGAATATAGTGTATTTATATTTAATCGAAGTGAGCTCATTGTTGTTTCTGGCGGTATTCAATTTCTGGTAATAGTTTCGCGATTAAAGACGTCGGTTCTCGGTTAGGTGTGGAATGTTCTTATTTGTTAATGTGCCAAGTGCTTAAAGGCGGTTTATCGCACTTATTAGTCGGCGTTTCAAGAGAATGGGTAATAAATGCAAATCAGTAGGTGCTTAGAAGACTTAAGTACGGCAAGAACCACAACTCACTCTGCTAGGAACGATTACCACTGCCTGTCTGCAGCAGACGACAAATGATTCTGCTCTAGCAGTGAAATGTATATACCAGCTTGTAAACGCCATTGGCCAGTCTAGTGTTTATCATTAAAATATGCACATATTGGCTGCTTTCATGGAAAACGAGGCTTAATGCACGTCAAATAAGATTAGCCTGTGCACAATGATAAGCATATGCAATGCGAACAAGCTAATCAAGGACGACAACAGCGAACAACTAAAGTGCCTTCAGCGCTTTGATTTATAATATACATTATGTCCTATGTTATATGGCGTATAGCTACTAATATATGTGTGTATAAAATATGTTAACCGTCTTTATTTTTAAATAATGAAATCATACTGAAACTCTACGAATTGAGGATTTACATGTTTTTATGAGCTGTCAAAGATTATTACAAACAACAATTATTATCTTTTTTAATGCAGACACTTTAAAAGACTGTGGGTGCGGACCCAGGATCCTGCGATAAATCAAACGGAAAGGTACTTTAGGTACTTAAGCTACGTTGAAGAAACTCGGACATTGTTGACGCCCTGTCTTCAATAAATACTGTTTTTGAGTGAGGTTAAACTTACAAATGTATTTGTTAGCCAATTGACGTGTATCGTGGTATTTTGAAATTAATTTTAAAATAACTGGGCTAAGCATTGGTTTCGGTAAAAAGGACTGCAACAATTTCGCTTGATTTGAACCTATTTAACACTCCGCATTATGATATTTTGATTCAATTTTCATATTTATACCAAGTGAGTTTTCATTTAACCGCCTTGCGGATACAGATCCTTTAGCATGTGCTTGTGTATTATAATAACAATTAATGAGTTAATTTACTACTTACAGTATCGTTATTTTCATCAACATCATCGTTATCAACGTTATCATGATCATCATCATCAACATAATCATCATCTCATTATTATCATCATCATCATCATTACATCATCATCATCATCATCATCATCATCATCATCATCATCATCATCATCATCATCATCATCATCATCATCATCAGCATCATCATCATCAGCATCATCATCATCATCATCATCGTCATCATCATCGTCATCATCATCATCATCATCATCATCATCATCATCATCATCATCATCGTCGTCGTCGTCGTCGTCGTCGTCCGTCGTCGTCGTCGTCGTCGTCGTCGTCGTCGTCGTCGCCCTCGTCCTCGCCCTGCTCCTCCGCCTCCACCGCATCATCAGCAGCAGCATCGTCATCAGCAACAGCAGCAGCATTATCGTCACTATCACCAACAACATCGTTATGGTCGTCATCGTCGTGATCATCATCATCAGTGTCATCATCATCATCATCATCGTCATTGTTGTCGTCGTTGTTCTCCTCCTCGTCGTCGTCATCGTCATCATCGTCGTCATCGTCATTCTCATCATGAACAATTTCAACAACCGTAAAACCTATCGCTCAGCTCATTTTTGCAGTGAATTCGGATGTTATATCAAATCTTTTTTATTAATAGAGTTTGCTGCTTAATGTATTATTAACTAAATAATAATGTTGATAATATTGAAAATAAATGGTTTCAATTTTATTTATCCGTTAAGATGCAGTATTTGACCAAGTCAATTTGGCCGCTAAAAGTAGTCATTACACATTCAATCCAAAAAGCGTTACGAGTTGCTATTGAAACTATAATCGCATTCCGATAAAAATGGTGTCTGTATTAGGGCCTGTTTAATTTCTACGCTTAATTGCAATTCATAAAAATATTTTTAAGGGTACCGGTATATCTAGACACACTCTGTTATCCAAACAATCCTTGAGATCATAAACAAATAAACAATGAAATATAAATAAAATTAGATGATAAAAAATGGTATCTTCCTTTTTGCTGTTGCTAGTTATCAACAGAGTAGCAAAACTTTTAAATATAAATTATATTCAATTCATAGCACGCTTAAAGATTTGAAGTTTATCTAAATCTATAAGCACAAACATATTTATGTTTGTTAATACAAAGCTGTAGCAGTTTTCTGATTGCGCTTGAAAAGATGTGATTGTTGTTGTTGCATTAATAGTATCATTAGTTTGTATTTCCAGATTAGGTATTCCACCATACATTTGTTTTAATCAGATGTCTTATAATTGGCATTGCAATATTTCAATAACGAGTAATCAACACAATTGACTTTATGTATTTTTAATTGTTTATCCATATTATCATTAACACTTGAGGGAAAAATAAGCTGTGTCATTTTTATTTTTTATTTTACTTATGGTTCAGACAACTCTGCTTTTACTATATGCCGTAATAATTATAAGTTTCCGTTCACTTAAAGATATTGTTTTTCGTGTTGGATAATTTAAATACGAAAAATATTTAGAGACAAGTGTGTTATGTTTGTTTGTCAATTATTTAATTGAAGTAGAAATAATACATCAGTGTACATAATTTTATTGTGTTGTTCCCTTCGTTCTTTACTTTAAAAATGCAACTTAACAGCTTTGCAATCAACTGAAATAATATATAAAAAGTAAAAACAATAAACGTTTGGCTTTCTTAATACGATATCATTTCAAACGCTGTTGGAAGGAACCATTGCTTATTAGAGGTTTACAAGGTAATTTACCCAAGTACGCAAATGTAATGGTCGATTGCCCTTAGGCATGATTCTGTTTTATTACTTTAATCCGGTTGTAAAAATGCATGACCGAAGGGTCATCAGATAAGCAAAAACAGGGTCAAAATCTGATAAAATAGCGCTGTTTAACTGACTGTACGAAAATCCGTATGTCCGAAAATTTAGAATCATGAAAACATAAATATTTTGGCTTAAAAAGGAAATGTAAGAAAATTTAGAATGTAAGAGAAAATACGGTGGTTTTATGGTGTTTAAATCGATTAGAAATAGCAAAACCTAAAGACATTATCTCAAGTGTGATTTTCAAAAGATTTTATATGAATGTACACACACGGTAAAACTAGTCTATTAAAATGAAATACCTTCATTGGTTCTCATGTTTTTAATATTTATTAAACATAGGTATTTGTGAACACTTGTTGTTATATAATATTGAAATGTACACGCATACTGAACATAAAATCATTAGCATAACGGCTAAGTTGGTTTTTACTAAGATTGCAATAGTGTTTATTTTATTATTATGAATCTTATGATGATAATTTTGAAAGTATGACACAGAGTATCTGAAGAAGATATATACATAATCACATATGTTGTTGTTGTTGTGGTTATTGTTTTCAATATTTTTATGAGTATCATACATTCAATGACGAATAGCTATTAATTTGTCATACAAACACCATAATTATTATTGGATTGCGGAGATTAAACAAATCAATTCCCTAGTAACTGATATAACTGATACATTTTTTGAGCGACAATTTGAAACTAAATCTAGTATTATTTAAATTTGATTATTTTAATTGCAGACTTTTTTTTATTAACCCCAATTATTTGTACGCAACGTTTCTTTATTTAAATCGCTGAGTACGAAGCATCAAGCTATTTTTTAATTAATTGACAGTGATCTTTAATGTATGTCATAATATAAATTGAAATCAATCTTAATTAAAGCTTGAGCGGTTGGTTTGTAATAAGTTTTGTAAATGTTGCTGTAGGATATGTATGCACAATAAATACTAACGCTCTGGCATATTGTGATGGTGATATGATTATATATTGCACAATGAATATGTGATGATGTTCTTGTGATAATATTGAGGCTATAATTAGTTTTTGAATAAAGCTAGCTAATTTCAAATAAGATACAAACACATCCCAATCCTAAAATTATCAGTAAGTTATAGTATTGTTTGCCTCTAGGCGCATAATTAATTGAAGGCCTAGTTTATCTGTTAATCCTCGCCCCATGTGGTGTCCCAGTGGGTACACTGATATTAATACACGATGTATTGGTCCACAATTAAATCTCTTATAAAAACATGTCTCTCAGGTGACTGAAATATGGCTGTGTAGATACAACAAATACTACTACAACGGAGACTAAGATAACACATGTTACAATTAATTTGTCTTCCTTGCGTTCTTCTTATACGACAAACACTTCTAAAACAAAAAAGCAAAAAGCCGCTACTGCTACTGCTTCGGCTACTCTTACTGCTACTGCTACTGCTACTGCTGCCGCTGCCGCTGCCGCTGCCGCTGCCACTGCCACTGCCGCTGCCACTGCCGCTGCCGCTGCCACTGCCGCTGCCGCTGCCACTGCCACTGCCACTGCCACTGCCGCTGCCACTGCCGCTGCCAGTGCTGCTGCTGCTGCTGCTACTGATAGTGCTACTGCTACTGCCACTGCTACTGCCACTGCTACTGCCACTGCCGCTGCACTGCCGCTGCCACTGCCGCTGCTGCTGTTGCTTCTGATAGTGCTACTGCTACTGCTGCTGCTGCTGCTTCTGCTGCTGTTGCTGCTGCTACTGTTACTGCTACTGATACGGCTACTGATACTGCTACTTCTACTGCTACTGCTAGTGCTAGTGCTACTGCTACTGCTACTGCTACTGATTCTGCTACTGCTACTGCTGCTGCTGCTACTGCTGCTGCTGCTACTGCTACTATTGATAATAATTCTCCTTCTACTTCTCTTTCTAATATTGCTAGCGATGCTTCATAATTTATTTTTAATGTATCATTTTGTTAAAACAGGAAAGAACTGTTATATATATTTTCTTAAAGGGATCTTTTCACGCTTTGGTAAATTGACAAAATTGAAAAAAGTTGTTTCAGATTCGTAAGTTTTCGTTTTAGTTATGATATTTGTGAGGAAACAGTAATACTGAACATTAACCATGCTCTAATATAGCCATTATATGCATCTTTTGACGATTTTATAACCTAAAAATTATAAAGCGTTGCAACGCGAAACGATTGAATAATTTGGAGAGTTCTGTTTTTGTCGTTAAATATTGTGAAACTACGAAGATTGCTTATATAAGGTATAAAATACGTCAGAATGTGTACTCGGCGGAATAGCTCAGTAGGCATAAGCGTTTATACTACAGGACTCTGCCAGGACTCCAGGGGTCACTGGTTCGAACCCTGCTCCGGGCAATGTACATTTCCTTTTTTTTATTTTTTTTCTTGATTTTTTACTGGAGCTTTTATGATCCAATGTTTACATTTATCAATATAAAGCATTTAATGAATAAGTTAAAAAAAAAGCCAAAATCTGTGAAAAGACCCCTTTAAAGGTGTAAAGAATCTAAACTTTTCTGCGATTAAAGTTTTATTTAACTGGATTAGTATAGGCCACATAACAGACGCTATTGTACTGATTTGTACTAAACAACATTTTGTCATAATCAACAGTTTTAACATGCCGCAGTTTCCTTGGAAGTTGACCTTTGATTGGAGTTATGTATAAAACATTAACAAGGTATTTGTTGACAGTTTGTCCTGTCACAATTATATATTAGTTGAGCCAAACGTGTGATAAAGATCCCTTTTGGGGTGGCGATAAATACTATTTATATTGTTCAACAGTGGGAGACTGAGAAAACATATGTTACAATTAATTTGTCTACTTTGCCTGCTTCTTCTTTATATATTTTTCTTGCTAATCGTTTAAGCTTAGTTTTAGTTAAGTAGGTTTATCAATTTACATTTTTTGATAGATATTTATTTGGATAGTAATAGTATGTTTTATTTGACTTGACATCATTGAACCGGTTTATTCATTGATAAGATCGGGATCTCCACAGGTGTTTAATCTCGATTGTTAGGTGGGGAGAAGGGTCCGAATGATAATGTTGTCGTCGGCTTACGAATCACATTTCACAAGTTTTAGACAAATATGCATACGTTATAAACCTAATTTAAGTATTACATAGATAATAACTTATCTTTATTTTGATGAACTACGTTTAAGGTATAAAACTATAATTATCTATGTGTTGTGTGCCGCATACATACCATCTTGCTTTTTTAAATTTGATCACAACGGTCCGAAGTCATAAACATTCATTATGCATGGTTGCTAAAGCACAGTGTATACTAACTAACCTATGTTTATTGTTGTTTGCTAGGGTTATTATTATTATGTTTTATTTTTTTTTATTTTTTTTTTTTGGGGGGGGGGGGGTTGGGAGAAGATTTCAACTAGTCCTTCAATTAACGAAAAAAAATATTGGTATAGGAAATATAAAAGAGTAATAGACAGCTTCATTCATGCTGTTCTATTATGGTGTTTTAACGCATATAATTATGTATGGTTGATGAAGCACATTGTATGCTACCGATGTTTATTGTTGTTTGATGATGATGTTAAGTTGGTGTTGCTGTTGTTGTTAATGATGATGATGAGGAGGAGGAGGAAGAAGAAGAAGATGATGATGAAGATGATGATGGTGGTGGTGGTAATAATTTTGATTATGATAATGAGATTTGAATTAAATTAATGCGCAAAGATTTTTCTTTTTAGCGGCCAAATGCAGATATCTGCGCTCGGCCGCTGTAAGGGTTATGTAATATTTGCAATCTACATAGGAGTCAATAGCAGATACCAAGCACCATATGCTTATGAGAAACAAAAGCAAAATATTGGCAATCGCTGAAATCTCGAATATGACTTAATCATTTTATTAAATGAAACCGGTAACTATTTTAAACGGTTATTATATTGCAACAACTTAGCGGTGTTTATCCAAAAGACCATTGTTATAATTACAGGGACGTCAATAGGCCAAACTATTCAGGAAATATGATTTGAGTCGTCAAGGATAGATTTTGAGATCAATGTACGTCCGATGAGATTTAAAGGGAGTTGGAGGCGTAGGGACAGATTCGTTCGAGTACGCGATCATTTAAGAACAAATTATGTTGAAGCTTTATCGGAATTCCGGAAATTTGCGATCGGTACCGATTTTTCCTGGTTCTTTTTATTGATTCTGATAAGTTAGCGGCCGGCACGGACATGAATATTAACTGACGAAAACCTCTTCGCTACTTTCCGAAAATCTTCGACATGTTGCAAATATCCGTAATATTCCGCATTGTACTCACCAGAAATTGCAACTAGAAAGACTACAATAAATCAGTTAGCTACGGCTCGGGCGGGATTTACCTTTTATCCCTGTAAGGGACCTAATGCCCCAGACTACCGGCTATTTTTTCCGGAATTTGAACTTGATACACTTGATATCCCTGAATTAAATATTTATATCCGCAATTTTGATCTCTAGAGTGCTGACTGTTAGTATTGTATTTGACTGGAATGACTGTCGATTATGTGTTTTTAAGATTAAAACAAGCTTACGAAGAACTTTGTGTTTGCTTTTTTGTACGCTTTCTTTTTAAAAATGTATTGTCCGCCACGGACGCAACAATTGACCAAATGTACCAGATTGTGGTCTCTTTAAAGTGCTATGTTTTTACTGCCGTGATATCTTTAACAAACTACACATTATTGATCGTGGACGTTTTATACTCTTATTGAATTTGTTTCCCCAAAATATGCTCTTCTATTAGTAGATGTTTAGGTGACGATGTTCTAATTATAGATCTTACACGGCCAAGAAACACTAGATAGGTCTTTGCGAAGAGAGCTGTTGGATATCGTGAATGCGTTCAATGTGGCCTGTTTATTTCAGAAAGCTATGTGCAATGTTTTATGAGGATTTCTATCAAATTGCCAATTGCAAAATTTGATTTAATTCATTCGGACCTACAAGCGGGAAAATTCTTCATTAAAATTCAATGGGCTCTTAAGAAGTTCGTTGAAAGGGCAAATTTGACGTTAAACAGCAACGCCGAAAAAATTGCTACTCAGTCTTATTTATCACTTTTTTTGTAAGATTTACCAGTAGACGTTCTTCAGTGAAATTAAGCAAACACACAGTGCCGACAAATATGGAAGGGTATTTAGGTAAAAATTACATCCTTCTTTGTGACTGTGTCATGATTCTTGATGGTACTTTCAATATGTATGTAGACACCTTTTCATGCTTGATGACACTTACATCTTGCCTGATGTCCAATGTATATTTACATTCTGCTTAATGGTATCATGCATGTGTACAGATGCAACATTCTTGTTCGTTAATTGCATGCTGCATATGTGTATGTTGGTTTGTGCAGAGAGACTTGTGCAATAGGCGCAGTGCATAATGAAATCAAATATTAATGCGTTTAATAAATTAACGCGATGGTAAGATGTGAGTTTCACCCAAGCACAAAGCAACATACTATCATGCATGATACAATGATGTCAATTGACAGTCATTCCGAAATGCTACGGAGGACTACGGAAATTTACGGCGTATAACGGAAATTTTATGTTATAGGAGAAGTTGCGCACCTTTGTAAGATATTTGCTACTGAACCGAAATTAACCGCGTGTTTGTAGACTTAACTTTTTTTTGGTTAATGACTAACCATAATTTTTGTACAGTAATTTACCTTCAATAACCAAAGAAAGTCTATGGATATATTTCAATATATGCTACTAATGCATGTATGCAGAGCTCCAGATAAGACGCTTAAAGTCGTAAAAAATTGAATTAAATTTAGTAAAAAAGTAGACTTAAATTCTGTGCGTACGGTTACACATTGGAAAAATAAAATAAGAATTCAAAATGTGTGATCATGCGTAAAACTCAATATCAATGCATATAATGTAAACATTTTATCAATGAGTTCCCACTCGTCTAGGCCCTCATTACAACTATGAAATCAACAGCACTTTAACGTTATTATGAATGACAGACCATCTTTACAACAGTCGAAAAGCCGAACGTTTTCCATTATCTGGTCCTTTTATCGCAAAAAGTCTGCTGTAACCCGGCAATTGTCATTAGCTCTTCTTAGACTATAAACCTAAATGCGGATGTGCCAAAAATTATATTTACCTGAAAAAAAAAAGAATTAATAATAGACTTTAAGGCTGGATTATTATAGAGTGTAAACCAAGGTTTTGCTGAAAAAGTTATCTGGAACTTTGCATGTATGTTGAGAGGAAATCGATTACATAATTTCAAATTTACTAGAGTACTTTTATATTGCACCACATAAAATGCTTTAAAACTATAATATTGAAGTGCACATATAAACTTTATTATAGATGGGTAGGTATTTCGTGTCAATCTCTTTCACATATGAAAGAGCTGTTGGTCATGCTGCTTTAAGTACATATAGATGCATGACACAATTTAGATTAAGCAAAATAAAACACTAGGTATTTGCCAAGAGTCAAATATATACGAGCAGTAAGAGCGTAATCGTGCACAGCGAGACTTACTCATGTAGAATTGAAACTCTTATTGCTTTCTTTCGAAATAATTTCATGTGTCCGATCTAATATGCAATATGCCCGGTGTTTTTTTTGCGGATTAATGTTCCGTTTTAGATCCATAATTAACGAATGCCTCAATATTTTCAAAAATTAACACCGGAATAATGTTCACCGACATTTTTTCATACAGTTTGGATATAAATATTATAGAGCTTAACAAAAAAATACATTAAGCCCTGTTCTCCCGGCACACGTGCTGGACACACAGGTGGTTAGCGTGTGGCTATGATAATAATTAGTGAAAACATCTTTTGAATGATAAATAATCATATTAAAACGAAAAATCAAATTTTCTATATAAAAAAAAATCACTACCGTTTTATATATAACAAGGTATCCAACTCGAAATCATCCGAAAACGGGGTGCATCGTTTTGAGCAGCCATTACTAAATTAATTTTGCAGCGATTTTCATGACCCGGTCTTATTCAACGCAGAAATGAATTTCCTTTTAGGAAATGTATATATATTGTTATATTTCTACACATGCTGGGTCAAATTTTAAGAAATAAAGCTATACATAATTCGCTTGACCCAGTTGTTATCGATCAGACCGTATTTATGAATGAAATCTCCAGTTGTAAAGACACAACTCCGCATTGGAGCAATGAAATCACTCTTGTGTTTAAAATGTCAGTTGGTTGAAATGTATGTAAACAAAGGTTTGAAAATGCGCTGGACAGTTAGTTTTGATGCATAATTCTACGGCAAGCACGGTAAGAATGTTTTTTTCATACGTTTTATGGAATCGAGGTTTGTGAACTTTGCAGTGAAAATGCCCATTTCCCCGTGAAGATTTCAGTCATGAATACTGTCTGATCGATCACAGCTGGGTCACGCGAGTTGTGTATCGTGTTATTTTTTAAAAGTTGACCCAGTATTTGTAAAAATATTGCAAGACATATACATTTCCAGAAAGGAAATTTATTTCTGCGTTGAATAAGACCAAGATCGTGAAAATCGCCTGCAAAATTGATGAAGTAATGGCTGTTTAAAACGATGCATCCCGTTTTCGGATGATTTCGAGTTGGATACCTTGTTGAATATATATTTAACTTATTTTTTTTAAGAAAAGTTGATTTTTCGTTATAATATGATTACTTATCATTCCAAAATATGTTTTCACTAACTAGTATTATAGCCACACGCTAACCACCTGTAGCTGGACACTTTTAAAAAACACTATACAAATTCAAGTACTTATGCACTTAATTGATTGTAAACAATGACGGTTGAAATCCGTGCGTGGGAACTTTTCTGGTAACCAAGAGCGACGTCAACGTTCATGACAAACCTGTTTATATGACATTTATTTATTGATTTTTTCCAACTTGATTGAAAATTATGTTTTATGATATTTTAATACATGTAGATGAAGTAGTTGTTTTCTCAACGAGGAGTACAATAGTTGTACAGTACTAGACACGAGTACTTGTAACTTTCAGGTTTCTCTGTATACCACAGACATTATATAGTCATAAAATGATAAATATGTGTTTATAGAAATTGTAATTATAGCATGGTAAACAGACTAGAGAAATCTGAAAGTTTCACGCACAGGTCTGTGGCAATGGGGGTTTGGGCTACTTTATAAATATGAGGTCGATATGCAATGCACATCGGTAAATTACGTCTACTGTAATTATTTGGACTAGGGAAGGGCCACAATTCCAACACATCAGCCCCGTTATGTTCTGAATAAAATACATGTATAATTTCTTGAGTGCCAATTGCATCTTACAAATATCAAAAACATTCACGGCAGTCAATTCATTGTGTAAACTTACTGGTCTTCATGGCAATAATGAACGTATTAAGTTTAATGGAGATTATATAACGAAGGGAACTAATTCAGCTTATTCAGTTTACTAGTCAAAATGATTCGGATGTTTTCGCTTTTTTTTCCGAAAAGTAATTTATTCAACATACGGAAAATAAACGCGCGCCACCTGATGTCATAATTTAGTAACTTGCATTCTGCTTACTGCCTGTTGCTAACTGCCGTTGTTAATGACGCTTAGTGGCAAAACCGATTATGACTGGTTTCAGGAATAATGAACACACAAACATTGGATAGTCACCAAGCATGTTGAAACAATCATCAAGTATAACCGATAGAGAACAAGCATGTTGGAACTGTCATGAAGCATGTTAGAATAAACATCACGCATAATGTAAATATTATTCATGAATGATGTAATGTTGCAGCAATCATCAAGTATAAACGAATAGACAACAAGCATGTTGGAATTGTCATAAAGCAAATTAGAATAAGCATCAGTCATAATGTAAATATTCACCACGAATGATGTAACTTTTACCTAAATATCCTTCCATAGACATGTGTTGTTACTAAAATAGACATAGAGATTTGAGCATTGGGAGTGACCTAATCATACTGTGCATTAGCAGTATTACGGAATACCGTTAGTGCAATCGTGGTTACACATTAAAATCCAGAGGGCGAGAACGCGAGAACGCGATAGTACGATGGCGACAATGTGACAATACGATAATGACAGGGTGACAATACGATGGCGACAGTGCGATAGTACGATGGCGACAATGCGAGAACGCGATAATACGATGACGACAATCAGACAGTGCGATGACGACAGTGCGACAATACGATGGCGACAGTGAGATAGTACGATGGCGACAATACTACAGTTCGATAGTGCGATAATACGATGACGACAGTGCGAAAATACGATGACGACAGTGCGACAATACGATGGCGATAGCCGACAGTGCGATAGTACGATGGTGCCAATGCGATAACGCGATAGTATGATGGCGGCAATTCGAAAATGCGATGGCGACAGTGCGACAAGACGATGGCGACAATGCGATAGAACGATGGCGACATTGCGATGATACCACGGCGACAGTACGATATGACTATCGCATTGTCGCCCCCGTACTATCGCACTGCCGCCATTGTATTGTCGCACTGTCGCATTGTCGTCATCGTACTAGCGCGTTTTCGCAATCGTACGAACGCATTGTCGCCATCGTATTGTCGCACTGTCGTCATCGTACTTTCGCGTTCTCGCATTCTCGCCCTCTGGATTTTAATGTGTAACCACGGTGGCCCTAACGGTATTTTGTACAGTAAAGTGCGTAAAATCTGGTTTGGAATAACAATTTTTATGCCGAAAACAGATGTTGAAAACCCGACTTTGTTTTATAAGTAGTAGTCTAAATATACAATGAGTTTTCCGAGCATTAAATAAACATATTAAAATAAAATTCATGTTCGTATCAGTTGAAGTTCTTGTTAATAGTAGAAGCAAAGAACACAATAAAACGCTGATTGGGCTTACTAATTTGAGGCAAGAAAAAACACATCGCGCTATTATATATAACATATAACGCGCATCCGCAAAGTTCGAGCGCCCGTCTCGGTGCCGTCGTTTCCGGTGAAAGTTTCGCACAGGAGCTACCGAGTTTGGATATGAGACCACGAATCATGGCTTGACTTTATATATCAGTCAGCGTAGTACCTGACCAGACTGCGCGGTTGGACAAGCTAGGATGGACCAACTTCGGCCGCATATGACATAAGACCCATTTTCGCATGACGCGGGTCATCTGACCTTTATAATGTGTATATAGCTTTGAATGGAATTTGCACATAGTTTTTGGCATTGACTTATTGTTATGTTAATGTGTTGCACGCTTTCAAAAGCAGAGGGCATATATAAGATCAATTATACTACGGAGTTCATTTTCTGTTGCAAAATGAAATGCAATAAAGATTGTTAGTCAGCGGTGTGTACAGTATGACAGCGTTGTCTGTCTGCGATGCATTTATACTGGTTCTAAGCTGGCATACTCACCAATTGGACTCAACCATCTGCTCGAACAAGAAATGATAAGTTCTACTAGCATAAACCTTTAAGTGTAACTCATTTTCAAAATATTCATTTATATTATTCAATTTATTATTCAAAATTATAATTATTATTTCCTTTATTGTTGTTTTTCCCATTAAGAAACTTATTCGGCTTACGAAACTGAAAAATCCCATTGGAAAAAAATCCCATGGGAGAAAAAATCCCATTGGAGAAAAAATCCCATGGGATTTAAAAATCCCATGGGATTTAAAAATCCCATGGGATTTTTTGTTTTTGTTTTAAACACGACTAAACGCATTAAAATATCGTAGTTGTTCATCATTTCATAAAATATGATGTTTCTGAAAGTTTCATGAATAAATCTCCCAAAATAAGAAAAAAATCCCATGGGATTTTTTTCTCCCATTTTCAAATGGGATTTTTTTATTACTAAATATTTTTATATATAATTGGCATAAAACCAATATACAGTCCTTAAATAACGTTAAAATACTTGCAAACGCAAATAAAACACGTTTTTTAAAATGTTCAAAATCCCATGGGATTTTTCTCCCATTTGCAAATTATGGGAGAAAAAAATCCCATGGGAGAAAAAATCCCATGGGAAAATCGAAAATCCCATGGGAAAATGCAAAAATCCCATGGGAACCCCAACTTTGCTTATAAATTTCATAGTGAAGAAAACGCGTTTTTTGAGTGAAAATAACCAATTATTAATCAACGATAAGACTTTTATCGCATACTATGTCTCAAAGTAGCAAATCTTTAAGAAAAAGGGTACTTAAGTTTGCGAAATTTCGGTTTCGCAAAGTTTTTCCGGTGGCCGTTAAAGTTAAAAAGGCTGACATGTGCTTGTGTTAAAATATTCGCATTATATATATACTCTGTGAACGGGGCGTTTCGTGTCGAGTAAAACATAATATTATTGGGGTTCTAGAAGATCTAAAAAAATTATTAATATCAATGTTCATGTTCGTGTTTTGCTTTGCTAATTGAACATACGATCAATATTCTCATGATTTCATAACAATATGATGAACAAATGCATCGACTGATCGTCGCAGAGTGATTTAAAATATATCAGCTGCAATATTGCACTATATTTGTTTTACGGTGTTGCTTCAAAGAGATTTTAAGAGTTTTCTTACTTGGCATAAACGTAACGTAGCAAGCGTAATAAAATCAGACTGCTTCTATTTACAGTAGTCTTAACTGATATGTTCGCGGTTATATTAAGATGGTGTTGAAATTGCTGCTAACTACTTATTTGTTGTAATTAAAGTATTCATACTACAGTACATTACCCCTTTAACAGCGGACTATTCGCAACACGAAAACAAGTCACTAAGACTGCGGTTGCTACTATAAACCCACGCCTCTTAAAGTAATTGCAAGATCTACGACACATTAAAGCCCCTTGTGGAAATGAGCATTTCCTGAATGATTTCTCATAGAAATTTCATTGAACAAGCTTACAATTTTCGAACACAACGTGTTCGTTAAATAGTGTTTAGTAAGTCTCTAGAAGCAGTTTTTTTTCTGTTGCCGAATAATGCGATAGATTTACGCCCAGGTTTCATACTTAACATTTTGTCGTGTGAATATATAATTGTCACGGATTAATATCTCTGCGATTGTCCAAAGATGTGAATTTAATGTTAAGCAGCATTTATAACCAACACAAAATGTCTTGTTACTTTAAATGTATAGATACATTTTATAAGGTCCAACACTCATTATTTCCTCACGTTTTACTATCCAAGAAGGACACTTTGGTGGGAAAGTAGTAATAGCATCGTCAATAAGCTTGCCGATCTCTCCCGTGTTTTGCACGAAGTATGGCTCGTTAAATAAATGCACCCTGTGATAATGATGATGATGTTATTGTTGTTATTGCTACTGCTTCTGTTGATAATGATGATGATGATGATAAATATCTCGTCAAATTGTTGTCAGATTACTAAAGGGGTTTTCAAATAATTTCACCTCGTGCAATATCAGAAAATCTAAAAAGCTACTTTTAAAGTTACTGTAGCCAGAAATACATATTAATAAATTGAATTTAGTCGCACTTGTGTTATGAGTTTGTATTGAATTGGAGTTGACACACGAATAATAAAACACAATTGAAATACTAAATTGACAGAAGAATCATTACACTTTCTCGTAATTACGAAATCGATCATCTTTATGACAGATAAATATTCATAAGATATGTCGTAGGTTTATCAAACGGCGAAAAAAAATGTAAACATTAGTTTAACTGCTTGGATATTAAAGTACCATAAAAGAGCGGGTAAATTGAAAAGTAGCGGCGCTGAGCGAAAATGCTAATTAGGACATATCTGAACAGCCCCATCTTATACCTCTGCGTCCTTATTCTCTGAAGATATGTTCAAACAGATAAAGAAGGCAAGGTTATGTGGGCCATTGATATACTGTACATGCAGCACATACAGACGACAGAAAATTATTGGAAATAAAAGCTCTGTGAAAGAAAGTTCTTTCTTACACGTTTGTAAAATGAAGTCTTATGAAAACGCAATATATTTATATTGTATGAAATTAAGTTTAAAATTGAAGAATTTTCATTTAAATATCAAATAAATTGCTATGCCAGAAAAAACTATATTTAGACAGTTCTACGTATTTCAAAAGCGTAACTTTCACACATGCCTTCATTTTACAAGTTGTGTTTAGCAAGAAAAAACGTTAATGTATCGTTAACGCTGCCCTTGTTACTGTTTGTATTTTCTGGAAGTATTTTTGAAATTGCCATGGATAAAGTTCCAATGGTTGCCATGTGGTTAAGCAACACATCGGTACTTGATCTACATAATAACTTTGAACACCCTAAGTTTAAATGTGATGGTTGTTAATCAATAGTAATTATTTTAAAACATTTAAGCATATAGCGCATAAACCTCTCGATATATAAATAGCTGTAATTTAATAGACCACGAGCAGTAAATTGGTCGATACATATGGTGTGCCGTTATGCAACTTGTTGTTTCGAATTTTCGACCTCTGGCGAGAACGCGAGGACACGATACGAAGGAGTGAAATCATGATTCGAGTTTACGATTCGAGAACGCGAGATAGCGATAAGAGGACGCAATCATTATGGTATATAACGCTGCTAGAACATGAGATATAGATGCATCGTATTCAGCTTCGCATCACCATCTCAAATCGTGGTGTCGCACCAACGCATCGAAATCTCGCCACCGCGCATCAAGATCGCAAAATCAAAATCTGAAGGTCGGGAACGCGAAACATGATTTTTTATTTATATTAGACATATTTGTCTTCCGAAAAGCTTCGCAAGTATAAACCTTGTTGACAATAGTTCATGGAGTTGTATTCATTTTCTGTTTATATGATGCAAATTCAGAATTATTCGTGGCTGATGCAACTGTAGTTTTATTCAGTTTATATTCGACAGTATGATAGCGACAACGCCTCAGTAGGATGACGATAGCGCGGAAGAACGATGAAAATGACGCGACATAACGACGTCACGATATTACGATGCTGCAAAAGCGATAGTACGATACTTTACATGATATCTCAATTAAAGCATTGCAACGTTGTGGCATTACGTGTCCGACATCTAAATGTGGCGTAAGCATCCTCCTTATGTTTCGTTTCGCTATCGTAGTATCATGATTTTGTGTTATATGAATCAAACAGTGTATAGAGTATCGAGTTAGAGCAAATCTTTGCATACGCGATATCGCTCACGATACTCCGTTTAAAACAAAGGAAACGTTGTGATAAGTGTTTAGTTATCTCTACAAGAAAAGCCGGATGCATCGATGGAGAATGCCGTGAAAAACGCTCCTTTGATCTTGTTCCTGCCTAAAGACCATTCATATTGCAGTTTGAAAAAGATTCAACCCTTTTGAAATACCAGCGAAGAAATTTGCAAGAAATATCTCATGGAAACACGCAAAGCGGGATTGTAGCAAATCTATAATCAGACTGTCATACAGATCTATCCATGTATGTCTTTCACAACGCAAAATACGTATAGGGCTTGAGCACAGTGTCAATAAAATAATTCTCATTCAAGCAATATTTGCTCAATCATGTAGGACTTCAAAACAACAAATTATCATAATATTTGTTAATCGGTCAATTAACAGGTCATTGTCGCGCTGACGTAAGCTATGAAAGTACTTGAGCTAAATTCATCACGAATAAATGTAAACGCAATAGTCGTTGTTTTCCCAGTTAACAACGATATATTTGAAAAAAAAATTTTTTTTAAATGGCTTACCTTCTAGCTAAATCCGCATGTGCAAAGGCTTGCAACGGAAGCGTATCCCTTTTTGAATTTAAAGAGATATAGTCAGTACACTCGTCAATCTTAAATAAGTTCAATCTTTGATTCCTACATGCCAGAATCTTCGTTCATTACCTTCTCACGAATGAATATCGCTATCGCAAGTGGCGGACTTAAACGTGGCTCTTCGCGTATGCTAATTGTCATTTAGATAGCAAAATAAAAGCGTGACACGTGACTGATGGATGGGCGTGTGCGAAAGAGAACGAGATCGGGTTACTAGTGTGAAAATATGTGTGAGCGACGGCTCTGCATTGGCGTCTTAAGGACCATCCTCATGGTAAGTTTTGTTTCGCTTAACGCAATGCCTTTTTTTAAACTATGCATATTGCTGCATCTACTGCACAAACATTTGTTGAGGTATGCGACACATTCCTCAGTAAAGCACGTACTACTTCTGATGGCGTTGCATCTCAACATTCATCAATGACTGTTGTGTAAAATAAATTAACAAAAAACTAATCAACTATTCTGGGTACCCTTATAAAAATAGATAAGTAATAAATGTTCCTTTCATTTAATTAGTAGCATACAGAACCCCTATAATTGCCTTTAATTCCTCTAACATTTAATTGCATATTTCTCTTATTAGTTATTACAACATCTTATCATTGTGGATAGAGAAATATACTGTTTTAAGTTGTATTCGTTACAATAAAATGAAAATGGAAGAGATGGAATCATGGGATCATCATCATCATCATCATCATCATCATCATCATCATCATCATCATCATCATCATCATCATCATCATCATCGTCGTCGTCGTCGTCGTCGTCGTCATCATCATCATCATCATCATCATCATCATCATCATCATCATCATCATCATCATCATCATCATCATCATCATCATCATCATCATCATTTTTCCGGCTACAATATCCGATCATTAACGAGCGAACGCGAGACTGGCTTCGGGCAGCGTCGAAGGAATGACGTATTCTTGAGACCGTAGTTAAGAGTTATTTATAAAGCCTACGGTGTAGGACCGAATAGGGTAGGCAAGGACTTTATCAAAAGATGTCATAATCTCGGGCATTGAAGAGCCATCGAAAACGTGGACCTGCGTCATACAGCCATCCGATTGGAATGCAGATTCCGTAAAGCCCCGCCGAATTCTAGACAATAGCTCCTGCCCAATGCGGATAGACAAAGACGCCCTTTTGTCGCGTGAACTTTATTTCGGAGTAATCGATAATGCATAGCCTGAATAGCAGCTGAAATGCTTACAAAAAGTTGACCTATTTTTGGAACCGATGTTAGTGTCATAAAATTATAAAGGTTGATACGCTGAGAGAGTTTTAAAAGATTTCAATGGGCCTATTTTGTTTGTACCTAGATATTCTTCGACATTTCCAAAATCTTACCGATCTAAGAAGCAAGTCTATTATCGCTCGTAGGAACAGGACTATAAACATTTCAACAATCATTTGTGAAAACTAGAATATCAATATTGATATTTGTGTACAATTATCACAATCGTATGTTTTTTTGTCACTTGTGTGATCGTATCATGCTTTTTCTTAACGGAATTGCATTAAGAATGCTTACATTGTGATTAATAAAATATATATTTCATACGTGTGCAAAAAAAATGAATGGTGCATAATTATTATTAATGCATACTAGCATACTACAACTCAGGAAATACTTGCTTTTCATGATATTAACACACTTTCCAATACTGTAAAAGACACGTGTGCCTTATAGAACAGGTTTATATTACCATCACCACTCACACAGTAACTTTGCTTTGCACAATCGTAACATGTAGAGTAACACATTAAGTCACTCATCCTTAGTCTCTAACTGAAAATAAATCCAGCACCACTTTTGTCTCATCGACGATCGAACACACAGCCATATAGGAAATTATTTTCCGCCCATAACTCATAACAATCTTGTTATATAAATGGTGGATACCTGACACAAGCATAGACATGCCAATGGATCTGCTCGCATAGCAATACTATTGTGAAATGTCACACCCCTATAAAATTAAAATCAAAGAAAAACAATAAAGTAGTGGAATACTACTACATAGCATAAGCAAAAATAATTACTGCAAATTGCGTTTGGTGAAATACGGATGATTTTACGCTTGTCATTTATTTAAAATGTGAATGTATTATACAATTGTGTGTTTCGTGATTAATTCTGGGCTATGAGAAACAGGTTCAATATTCCGTTAAACCGGATGAAGTCCATAGTGTGTATTCACATTAACAGTTATATTCAGTGACACCTCCTTACATTATAGTTTGTGTGTTGTTGTCTGCTGTGTTTTTCTACATTGAAAATGTCGTCTCTCGTGCGATTTACACAACCTAATTAAGTATCTCACTTTATTCATGGACTGGTGAATATTTTTATCAAAAGTACAGTGGGAAAGCATCCTTTGTAGGCATATTACAAACCGGACAAGAAATGCACGGATTTCGCGTATATTCGTTTCAATTCCTAGTTTATCCGAAATAATACAAAGGGACGGTAAACTCTATGCTTAACTCTATTTCAAAATGCTTCAAGAGTTGCTGCTACTTGTGAAGACTTAACAGGGCAATGGGAATGCTGCTCTCCAGAGTTTACGCGATAACTTGCCACAAGTGTTTGAGAGTGTGCGAAAATGTTATTCATCATTTCCTCTTCTCTTCTCCGAATACTTGTCAGAACAATTCACAATTCATAATATGCACAGTTTACATGCGTACTAGAAAACAACAAACGTGGAAGGCAAATCACAATTTGCACTGCTTCAACCCCTTAATAGTGTGAGTTGATGTGATAATTATAGAATCACAATTACCGTAATTACTCTATGTTTTCGGACACTTAAAAATAATTAATTTTGTTCGTGTCCGAAAACTTAGATACGAAAAAATATTCACAAAATACAGGTGTCCGAAAACTTAGAGTCGAAAATTGAAGTGTCCGAAATAGCGTCAATTGTATCAACGACTACGGGTAATAGCACGCGCTTGTAAGATACCATGCCGTATAGTATAAATTACAGTTATATGTGTTTGCACTGCATTTTAAATAATTTTAACTGCTTAATTTATTTGACAGATCGTTACAACAAGGTTGTACTTTGACCAACGAGTTCAAAGATGAGCATGTGATGTACCGATACTCGCTAGTATGAACCTGTAATTAACGCAAAACAAACAAACAATGAATTCTTTGTTTGTTCATTTCCGATAGTTGTTGTCTTACACCTTCCATTTTTCGTAAAACTTGCAATAGGGAGCATCACACTTTGAAGCGTTTATTATTTGTCAGTCATTTTACTGAGAAGGAGAAGTACCATTGCGGTAGATAATAGCACAGTTCTGCTGTGACGTCACTAATTGCTAAGCTGACCGATACATAGGTCACGTGGTTTAACCACAGACAAAGGATTCACTCATGTGGATTCACTCATGTTAATTGGCACTACCCCTGGTAATTGTCGTAACGCTTATCCTATCGGGCGAAACCATTGATTCATACCGGTTTACAAGGTTATATACCCTATAACGCAAATGTAATGGTCCGTTGCCCTCAGGCAAGCACCTGTCATGTTTTATGATGTTAATCTGGTTGTAAAACCCCATGATCGAAGTGTCATTAGATATCGAAAACAGGACCGAAATTTGGTAAAATAGCGCTGTAAAATAGACTGTCCGAAAACTTAGAGACATTAATTATGGACGAAAATTCGTGTGTCCGAAAATTAAGAGTCACGAAAAATAATTATTTTTGCTAAAAAACGGGGTGTCCGAAAACTTAGAGTGTCCGAAAACATAGAGTAATTACGGTAAGCGTGTACAGTTTATACGCAATAAAGAGAAGATATCTTTGCATTTCATTTTCGCCCCTATACTTTTTTCCTGTTTTGATATGTGATGTTTCTAACAAAAGTGTGTCTTGCATTATTGTATTGCGTTAACAGTTTTTTTTACATATACTAGTATGCAGCAATTTATTCGTTTAAAATAATCATTTCTAGGTGGACATATTTAATAGATACATAGTTACACTATTATTTATGATAGTCACATTTGCTTCTTAGTACGTTCAAGCGAGCTGCTCAGATAATATGCTACTTTATCTCTAATATTTTACTGCCTCAATGTTGTTATGTTTGTAAATGAAAACGTTATTTTATATGTTTTTACATCTGTTCGCTTCTTCATAAATATGTAGGTTATAAAAATCATAGTTATAAATAAACTATTTCTGTTTTAAAAGTAAGTAAATGAAGAACTACATTAAAGTGAACGTGTCAAGTATATTGACTTACATAATACGTTGACACATACATGTATACAATAAAGTCAATGTATATTCACTTACACAATTGTTGACAATAGATGACATGTGTAAAGTGCCCTGTAAATGGGTACGCATAAGGTAGCACGTATACATTGAGCTATACAATTATTTACATGTATAAGATACCATTTCCCTTGAATTATACATAAGCTGACACATCGGCATTACGTATTTAATTATAATATCTCCTTAGCATTAATAATAATTAGAATACATAGTTTCATGATCAACAGTGGTCGTGTAAAGGGGTTGTCAATACACTTATTTAGGAGCTTACACAGATGCAATGTTTTTGTACTTTTGTGAACATCCTTCTTACAAAAAGCATGGAGGGTAGTTTTTTTGTGAATATTTAATTACAAGAAACAACTAAACGTCAAAATCAAAACAAAGGAATTCAGGAAATTAATTGACTAATATTTCAATCAAGAACGTCATGGTACAATTTATCTAACAGGATTCTGCAAATTGATACAATTATCTTTTGATGCTTTATCAACTTATCACGTAATTAGTAATTATATGTTTCTATTATCTGATAATTATAAAGGATATTTATTGCATCCGCCTCAATGTCAAAATTAGTAATTCTCGTTCAGACATTTTGTATTATTCGAACGATCCAGGATGTTAAGTCCATAACATATATATAATTATTGCTGTTGCATTTAAGTGTAAATTAAATAGAAGCATGAAAGCCACGGATATATCTTTAATTCAAACGATGAGATACAATGATGGAACACGACATGTTAGAAGCTTTGACCGATGTCCCACCAGTAAAGAATTATACTTTTCGCAAAGCCTGTACTACAGTCTAGAATTTCCGGGTTGGGAAGTCAGTTAAAACCAAACATACCATTTGTACATCATGAAACTAGGAAATACAAGCGCAGGGAGTCGTGATGTTGTAACCTAGTCGTTAATTCCCGTATTACAATTACTTTAATAGTGTCGTTTTTTAAGGCCTCGTAAAAATATTTTATAACGCTAATAAATATAGCTTTTGAATAACGCTTTTGTTTTTATAGTAATATCTTCAGTTTTGGAATGCTATGATTTCCTTGCCTTTACTTGTGTTCTAATTATCAGAATTTCGTACAATTATTCTGTGTATAGCAAAACTTCATCTCAATTTGTATATGTATTTATATATTTTGATGTCCAATAAACTGTGAACATGTTCAATCATGGTCGGGTCGATAATCTATAAATATCATTGAAATTAGCAATCAAATTTTTCCAGTATTGGGATTATCGTAGAAAGTTCCATATGTATCTCTCTGACTTTAACCTCGCACGGTTTGTTAAAGGTGTGTGCTTATGTGCTTATAAAATATCTATTGGTCGGTCAACGAACATTCCATGTTAATACATAACTCCTCATATAACTTATTAACAGTATGTTCTTCAAATGATTTAAATACTTGAGAGTTAAAGTTTTGGTGAACTCATTATGTAATACTTCTTTTGTTATCGCCGAAGCGAAAGTGAGTGTCATTTCCTGATGTTATTAATTAAATGCTAACCACTAGTATACACCATATTGTTTCTCGTAAAAAATAAAGAAATGAACAAAATACAATATATTGTACTTTTTGATATCAGAATACAAAATGGAAACCATTCAGGACTTTATTTATTTATAGCCACTTACGAAATACGTTGTCTAATTTAATTGCACACATTTAAAATTACATACGTCTAAGGGTAACTTTTGTTGACGTCGTTTAATGAACTTAAAAACCACGTATTTGAATAAGTACTAGGTGAATAAACAAAATATGTAAAAGCATGTGCAAATCCCGCGTAGCATATAATTATTTACAAGAATGAAAAACAAATCAGGTACAAGCAGATCAATGTCACCCCTATTCTCCCTTTTCAAATTCAAGGCGTTTAGAAGACTTCTACTCAAACTAATAAGATAGAGTTTATACAAATTGAACAGAGTAATTTAAGTACTGAAATGACAAGACAACAATCGAGAGGTAATTAGCTGAAAGGCTGGGTTACTAAACACTCGGATGCTGATTGTATATCATATCTGATTATAAAGTGTGTCTTCTTAGAATTTTAAACACCGGAATTGTGCACTTATCTGGTCGTATATTTAAAGAATACGATTCTGAAGTCACTCACGTTCGCCATCGATCTAGCCTCACAACAATTTAAGATAACACTGTAATTTTCTTATGGGACAGAGCCTTTTTTTACAAAAACGTTCATGTGTGCAATTCACTAAAATATAGTGTTGACATCTTTCAAGATGATGGTTAACAAATATACATTGCATCGAAATTAACGCTAGTGCAGAACGTCATGTTTCAGAATGTTTACACTTCAAATGAGTACTTTATTCTTATTCGGATATTTTCTGCAATCATGCAAAGGCGCAGGTATGATTTCAACAATAATGAGTGTTATTCGAACCCAATAATGAATGTGCTAACAATGATACTAATTGGTATCATTATAGTATCAATTCTGTATTTTATTAACTATTGAAATGTATTTCAGGAACATTCAGAAACGATTCGGAGGCAATTGTATATGAGGCTACAAAATCAAATTTTGAATATTATATTCGGACAAAGTTCACTGTCAAAGTTATATGAGGTTAAGAAATTAAAATTTTGAATATTTTTTAATCATGATACGAGATCAAATGTTTGAGCATGTATTGCATTGGACAACAATACAGAGTCAATGTAATATCAGGTGTAGAAATAAAATGTTCAAACATGTATGGTATTCGGAAACAATTCAGAGTTAATGAAATATAAGAATACGTTGCAATTGTTTGAACATGTATGGTATTATTAAACAATTCTGAGTTAATTTTATATCAGGTTAAGAAAACACATTATTTAACAATTTAACATAATTAGTATTTAACAACTTTTCGGAATCAATGTTATATGACGTAACGAAATCAAATGTTTGAACATGTATTGATTTGAAACAATTAATAGTTTAAGATATATTACCGGTATTTTTACGAAATGAAATGTTTCGATATGCATTGTCTTCAGAAACAAGTAAGAGTCAATTTTATATAAGGTAACGAAAACACTAGTTTGAACATGTATAGCACCAGTTGAACAACAAGCAGACGTATTGATGTGTAACACGTTCCTCAACCCAGGCGGATCAATTTTTTTTTTATGTTGCTATCAATCTTACCGCAATGCGATATGAGTACATAATCAGTAAACAGAATGTATTCTAAAATTTCATTTTCGTACCTAGAATGCCAGATTGTTTTCGCGAATGTTTTGATAAGTAATGGTTTTAAAAATCACGTGTATGTGCGATATGCGTATTTACTCATTCACTTATATATCGGTGCATATGTTTAATGTTTATACCACATGCGTACTTTTTCTGTTTCAATGACATCTAGAAGATTTATTTTCCTTAAAAATAGCAACTTATTTCCATGCCAATAAATAATAGTTCAACTATTTGTGTATATAAGTTTACTTTGATTATGTCAATTTTTACTGTGCTGATCGCTAAAGAAGCATAATATATTGTACTATGTATACATATTACTCTTATGCTTTTTGTTAATAATTGTAAACTTTTGTCTTATTCTTAGTTCAGCTATTCATGTATTTGGAGGAAATAAAGGTATATATTATCGCTATTGAATCGCACTGAAATATATTATAGTAACATCCATTTTATAAATATATAATGGTAGTTTACTGTTTTAATCCATTTATGCATAGTGGACTCTCCCATCCTTCTAAATTTGATCAATTTATTTCCAAAATTAGGGATGTCTAGTATATTTATTTCTACATTTAGAATATTTCTTACAGAAATTCCTTTAAGCAAACAGCGCAGATCCTGATGAGACGCCGCATTATGCGGCGTCTCATCTGGGTCTACGCTGTTTGCCAAGGCTTTTTATCTAGACGCTAGGCATAAATGGGTTAATATGTATAAATTTCTCGTTATTCTAAATACGTAAATACTAACGAGGTTTTTGCCTATATATGTAAAATCACATTTATCAAATATGTATCCATGTAAGCAACAAAAGCGGAGTCATTGCCATGCACATGTAGAATTGGTATATGGCTGTCTAATTTTGAAAACATTTATCTATTTACTTTGTGCACAGTGTATACTAAAATGAAAAGAAATGCAATGTAGATTTTAAAACATAATGGGCTCGTCCAAATTTATCTGGTATAACATTATAATGATCAAAACATAAAATTAAGTAAATCGATGATTCCATTATTTATTATATGATACTGTAGATTTTGCTTTACATAGATATGTTCATTCACTAGATGTGGCCTACGCTGTCAAATGATAGGCTTGTGAAGTCCTCGTTGAAAACGATTAAAACGTACTTACTCTAAGATTTCGAAATTTCCCAAAAAATAAATTGACCATTAAAATACACCTATTTCATATACGTTAATATGTTTGGTGTTGTTCTGCAGACAAATACTTTAAAGTTGAACTTTGACCAACGAGTACAAATATTAGCATTTATATACTGTAGTATGAACCAAAACTTAGTATAATTCATTGTGACGAAGGCATTAACCAATATAATGCTAATCTTCAAAAGATTATAATATTTGATATTGAATGAAGACACGCCGTTGTTCTCAAATGAATACAAACCCAAATTGAGAAAACGCACAGATCTTATTGATTTCCTATTGATTTTAATTTCGAAACGTATTAAAGCTATCGGGTTAAATCAGTCCGAACTACTTATAGAATAAACTACATAACAACTATATTGTGCGATTTACAAGGGTACACACATAGTTGCCGCCTATGCAGAGAGTTTCAAAACAAGCATGTAGATCTGTATCATACAGAATATACACTTAATACAAAATTTTATACACAGTAAAAAGTATACTCTGAATTTAATGACATTTAAAGTTCGTGCATATACATATGCGCAAGTAAAGTCTGTTGTAAAATTACCTTGAATATATGACTAGTTAAAGACTAAAAAAGTCAATTTAAAATTGTACTACTTTACGCTGAATTTAATTTACATTAAAGATTAACGACATATTAAACATTTTTTAATTCACAATAATGGCGACACGACGTAGTACGCATTCACTGCGAGCTAGTGGATACACTCATGCGCGTACTTAATGAACATATATTCTAAAAATTGGCGCGAATTCTTAGTATAAAGGAAATACAAACTTTATCCGAGCATTCTTGGAAAATCAGACAGGAAATATATGCAATTTTCGTATAGGCATGGACAGACTTGATTTTCCTACGAAGACGATATAATCAATTAACAGCTAGCGAGCTGCTACTTGTTCAAAACGTAAAGTTTCCTTTTAGACACAATATTGTTTAAATAACCATTACTGACTCTATTATGATTGTTTCATATCTGATAGAAGTACATTAGAAACCTCGACTTATCTAGTTGCTATTTCAATTGTTTGCTCTTGTAATCCAATCCGGACTTAAAGTTATATGTATTTGTCATAAAATATATTTAAAGCTATTTTATGGATTTTAATTTGACGACTACCATCCAATAAATAGGTTTTGTATTTTGATTGTTTAAAAATACTTTTTATACAAATTTTGCAAAGCATTCCCATAAGTTTTAACAATTATATTTACTGCTTCCGTTTCATGCAAATTTCAGCGGCGAGATTACTATCATACCAGATGGCAGTAACATCTAAATGTGTTACCACACAAGTATCAACCTTTATATAAAGTTTATGTGCCCTTCAACGGACATACCATATATTCTACAGCACATTTCCGAAAACCGTCTAATATCTTCCACTTCCGCGAATGTACAATATACACTTTGTCTAACTTCAGGGAGTCATATCATAAATTTTCCGCTCAATTCTGGGATTATTTGTCCGCTTCCGGGAATCATAACATTCCAATTGTGCTCACGTTCGGGAGCCTGCTTATGAGATTCTGTGTCCGCTTCCGAGGCCTTATCATACCAATTCTAGATGTATACACGAACGTTTCCTGATGATATGAAGTCTCACTTGAGTCATGTTGGAAGCCGGGAAACTTCTATGGTTTTTCCTGAAAATCAACTTCCTGTGGCTTAATGGCGATATTAACTGTTAACTCGCAATTTGTATGGTTTATTGAAACGCCCGCATTTAATCCGTTCACTTCCGGAAACAGGTTGCTCTTTTCCTAGCTCATTTGCATTCCAATTTGTATCATTTACATGTCTCGCTGACCGCGAGAATATACCGTTGGTCTGTTCGTCAATGTAATTTATCAAATTGCAGTTCAATCCTACCTGTTTATTTCCAAGAAAAGCCCACACTGGAAGATCAGATTGCTTATCTACATTAAAGCTACAACTTTCAAAAACATTTCTATAATATATACTACGTGCATCAGGAAAATATTTAACACACAGACACACTTAATTGAGTTGAACCCGTTGCCGCTGAAAAAACTGATTTGTATGCATGTCAAGCACTGGCTAAGTAGGATAATCAAATACATTAAATTTCTATTATCAAAAATCCAAACTCTACCACAGTATTTTTGTTAAGTCATTTGCATATTCGTTTAAAAGTCTAATTCGTCACAAATGTCAACATATAAAAATGCAAAAACAATTCACAGAATGTTAGGAAATATATGACTGGTTGTGTTTATTACAAATGGAAGCGTATTTAACAAACAGCACTGCTTGATAGTATATTGTTAGCTTAAACCTAAACATTTCCTATCTTCTATTCATATATCCTGTAATACATTGCTTACACCGAAATTATGGTAAGCAAAGAGGAAATTTTCCTCAAACATAAGATCAGCGAGTAAGGTGATTTTAAATGTAACGTTAAACTGGTGAAAGTGTGAATTCACGTTTTATCAGTTTAAAACTTTCTTATTAAATGCCGCTATTAGCGTATTAATAGCCTTTCGAAATTTAAACTTGAAACAACGCGCTCCGAAAATAAAGTTTCAAATAGTTGTTAACCATAATTGAACTTACTCTCGCTGAGTATTTGTTTTTCAACTAATATTGATCGGGTGTAAATATAAAAGCAGGCTTATAACGGCAACTTACTATATCTTCAATATACTTACTATCACTCACCTCCTGCAACGTTGCCAAGTGGGCCTTCAATCTAATTTCCGGCAAATGTTCTCATTCAATATCAATAAATTGAGTCTGGTGATCCATTTCGACATTTAGAAAATTCTGTTTGTCACCATTTTCACACGGAAGCGAAACTACTCTTCTTTTTCCAAACATATCGCAACTTATCTTATTGTTTGGCGTGTATGCTGAACATTCTACAGCTGATCTTTTCCAATGGCCCAGTTTGGTACAAGCGAAACATTTCTTTGTGCCTCTAAATGGTTATACCGTAGTAGACCCACTAGACTGCGGTGTGAGGTGAAGTAACTGGCTTCCGCTATGGCCTGTTACGCGCGCCACGCGACTTCCCCGCCTTAAGGTAGCGCACCTCTAATGGGCACATATCCAAATATAAAAATTTAATTAATTATTTTCCTAATCAGCATCATTTTACTGAAGTACATGCAAATTTGTAGGTAGGCTTTCCATGCTTTTTAAAAAAATATACCGATTTTTTCAAAACCACGCTCACGCTCGGCTTTTGTCAATTTTATTTTCACCCCTGGGGTATATACAAGTTCAATAATTCATTCAAATTTCCAAATATGGGCATGCAGTTGGTGTGTACAGATGCAGTAAAGGTGTTTTAAGTTTAAACAAGATGAAATAAGTATTCTTTTACAGACATTTATTTTTTACAAATTTTTATCTATGAAATAGCGCCATGAAATGTAAGTGATTTCAGCCAAGTAAAAATTGGGTCGGTAAAAAACAAAGTGTCATAAAAGTTAAAATAGTATCATTTAAGTTATAGTTTAAACTTAATTTCTATAGAAACACTATATACAGCAAAAATACCAAGAAATAGACAGATTTACCGTTTACTTTTTGAAATAAAATAAAAATGCAACATGCATCATTCATATTTTCAGCAGTAAATTACCCAATTTAGCCATAACGTTGTTTTAATTTAAAAAAATGAAGGATGTGTATACAATTTTCAACATATTTAACAATAAACATAGCTTATATGCTATATTAAATCAAATTACGTTAGAAAAGAAATAAAAAAAAATGCGATGTCGGCAGGATTCGAACCTGCGCCGGAAGATCCCAAAAGATTTTTAATCCATCGCCTTAACCACTCGGCCATGACAACTTCACATCAGTGCAGCCTTAAATGAGATATCCATAAGTTAACAGGTAAAAGGCTAGTCGATCTTTGAAGAAATCGCGCAATCGTATTTTTCAGATGATAATTGGATCAAGGTCAATATTTATAGTGAAAATAGTGTATTCTAAATGAATTAGGTAAACACATATCAAAATTCGAAGTTTGAAAAAAAATGCATCTCTCGGAAATAACCGATCATTGAAGATCGGCGTTGATCGTAAAATAAATCGCGGGAAATCTTTAGAGGTGCGCTACCTTAAAATTGTTAACTTTTCAGCGCCTCTATCTTGTACTTTTAACAAAATATTATAAATATTGCGCCATTGATGCCTTGTGCTCTATGAAATCTGGACTTTTCATCAACAATATTATTCATTTAAGTTATATGTTCGTCAATTTTGAGTAAACAATGTTTCCACGTATACGAACATTCTTACTTCTATAAAAAGCAACAAAAATCATCAATCTCTTGCACGACGGTTACATATTACATTCACCTCTGTGTTGGGCTCAGAACGGACTATTGTTATGAAAGCGTCTCATTTATGTCATGATCATTCCAAGCGTTCATCATTGAGGTTACAGAATACTAAACAATCTCTTGCACGACCGTTACATTGCATTCACTGCATTAAAGAAAACCATCTCATACCATGATATCTTATATCAGTCTTAATACATTATTTTAAAATTGATAAGGTTTTTATGTTAAGAAACCAACATACATACACACGTCGAAGCAATTCCTTACGTCACTCAAAAAAAATATGTTCAATTGTTTACATTTGTCAAGTGCGTGGAATGATTCCATCTGCGTAAATGGGCAATAAATTAATTCCAAAGAGTTGCTATAAAACTCGCAAGTTTTTGCACGATTTATCGTACATTTAAAAGTCATATTTCTTAATTTTATGCATGCGATCTTAAATATCCAATCAAATATACGTTGAATGCGTTTGTTCGGTTTTATCTATTTTATAGACAAAATGGAGGGCTGAGCCTTTCGCAGAGTTGTATGTGAGAGCAAGGAACGACAACTCTGCGTGGAGATTGAAAAATCATACTTGCAAAACCGGTTTGTGTCTCATTTCCGTATATACAAAAGTACTCCGCTATACGACGTACCGCACAGTATACATACTTACCGAGTTTGTATGCCTATATACCAAAATAAAGCAAACGTAACGGTCTACTCACTCCTCGTATTCATCTACCAGGTTTTATTACCGTAAACTGGTCGGAAAAAAACACAGATGTGATATGTCAAGGTATTTACGAAAAAACCAATAAGATTAATTTGGATCAAATGCAACTGTCCGAAGTTTAAGATTCATTGAAATAGGTAAAATCTACGTTTTCAAAAAAATAATAGGCACATCAAATGATTATTTGTCTTAAAAGGTTGTTTACACATGTATAGTGTCATTAAACTTAGAGCTACTACGGTTAACATATAAAATTGGCTCAACATTAGACGATGATTTTATAATTAAGCGGCTGATAAATATTTACCACACAAAACCGCAAACATCAGTCATTTTAGTTTCCTCTTACCATTTGCCTTATTTTGACAAAGGCTCATGCAGTGGGATTAAGTTATTTAACACTGTTCTCCTTTAGGCAATTGTATAACAACGATTGACATGATTTGTTTAAAATATCGTTCGGTGAAAGTGTCCGTTCGCCAAGGTTTTACAAATTTAGAACACACTTTATGAAGAACCACTGTATAACGATCAAAATGTCTCAACTATTTCTGGGCAACCTTTTCTTTAGTAATGTCTACATTTGAGTAAGTTCATACATTTACATTCTAACATTTGATACATTTGTTTATTAAACCCACCAGGCGGTATTTCAATTATGTACAGGATCAGTCTGTCGCAATTGTTGATATCTCATTTTCAGCGGTTAACGGATGTACTTGTGTACTATACTTGTCTATCATTATAATGCGGTTGACAAACGAACATAAATTAGTTATGCAGAGAAGGGAGGGAGGCATGTCGCATATCCGTATTATCCAGAAGTGCGCACAATACAAGTTTGTTGGTGAGCGTTAAACTAGTTTAACTAGATCATTTGAATAGATCTACTGTTGTCGCATTTCTCATGAAACAACGAAATGTCATTTCCTACGTTAACTTCATGTTAAACTTCACATGTCAAAAGGAAGTTTTAAATCCGGCTGTAACCGTGTGCAAATGACTTAAAACTGTACAGGGGTGTAAACGAATGCTTGGTGTATAACGCAAACATTTAAGTATCATTCGATTTAATTAGAGGTCGATATTTTCAGAATGTATACACAATACATTTCTAGTTGTTCATTACACAATGCCGGTACTTCGATGCAGTTGATTTTCACTTAAACGTAAGCAAACGTTTTGATAGTAAAGAACGAGTTTCTCGTCTTTTACATCTATAATCTCTTAACCTAGGACTTTTCCTCTCTATCTCAGTGTCTACACTATGCCCCATTAAGATACCGTCCTTAGTCAATAACTGTTTCTGTCCTGTTATGCATCTTTTTCCCTATAAAAACATATAACACACGATTGAAATTATTACGCCAATAAGTTGTATCGTATCACATTTCAGTCATATTTCATTGATGTTAGTTAATTTAAACAGAACATTTATTTATACGGTAAACATATCTAGGATTGTACCTTTCATGCTAATATTAATCATGTAAGTCTGTTATATATAATCATTTGTGTTCACGAAATAACTTATGTTCAATCAATATCGATATGTTCTTTAACGTTCTGAACAAATCAAAGTTGTGACACCGAATCACAACACGAATGCTTAGGAAATAACATTGTTCAATGATGGTTTGTTGTCGAATAACACAAAGTAATAATTATAGATGCGTATGAATTAAATCACGAATGCGAATCACGAGTGATTTGATAACACGCATTAATACTTCTTACTGTGGGTTATTCAACAACAAACCATCATAGAAACATATTATTTCGATTCTAACACGATTCTGATTGAATTAGTTCAAACTTTTGGAGGCGAACTACATTTGTCAATACTCCGCCCTTCTTAGTACAAAGTTCACTATTTAGATACGTCAATGAATTGTACAAACATATGACGTCGTTTAGATCCATAAATATTTTGCAAATGACGTCACTTTCATTCCGAACAACAATCGTAGAAACTAAATGACGTCACGTTTATTGATGCTTCTGAAATTCTGACATGATATAAATCTTTTCTTAATTACGTTTCTCAACGAATAACATTATTTGCAGGTGTGGTGATGCCACTTATCACCAAATATAAAATTTGTTGTTTCATTGCATTGATAATCATATTTATTTTATGCTTTCCGGTGGTTTATAGGGAAATATCAGTGAAATAAAACTGGTATTTCACTGTTTAAAACAGTGAAGATAATTTTCGATATCGATATTTTTAACTGTTTCACTGTGAAATAGCGTTATTTTTTCGACGAAATGACGTCATAAATCCAGCGAAATCATCAAGTTAAACTTTTTTACAATGTAAATTAACCGTGAAAAAAAGCATTAAACAAAAAGAAAATTTGTTGGATTCGATGAAATATCGATTTTAATTCACTCTTGATCATAAAAAAATGCATTTTCACTCGTGGATGCGCCACTCGTTAAAATACTATTTTATATGATCACTCGTGAAATAAAATCGATATTCCATCTAATTCAACAAATATCCTCTATACATACAACATTAATTGCATTTCTTTTAGAGCGGGTTTAGTACATGCATTTAACTGCAACATTTTCTTTAGTTATTCGCAACTATTTTCGAAACATTAAGCTCCGCCCATAATTTATTGCAGAATAATCCACACTTAATTTCCTTCTTTGTCTGTAGAAAGCAAGTTGCGTGCCGTGTTAAAATTTTGGATTAATCCACTGACACGTTTTAAACTTGAAAACAAATTTGCTATAATTGGAAGCTGATTGAGATTCGCAATGTTGCCATTCGAACGATTGTACAATTGATAACTAAAATAAATTAAAAGGCCTGCTTTTTAAGGTTGTATGAACGTTTCCCTGCAAGGAGCTACACTGTCGACAAACGAATCAAAATTTGGTGATTGGGTTATCGAAAGAGCAATCGATGGAAGAACTGGTCATGGTATAAACTGTAAATGTTGTACCGCCATTAAAAGGCCGACCTGGCTCCTATTAAATATGACACAAACATATTTTGTGAAGCGAGTTGTACTTCAAGGTCGGACCGACGGAGGTAGTAGATTTCTTAAGATATATTTATGTGTGTTTCGCTTTGTTGTATTTTTATCTGATGATACATATTCATATTATCATAATAAACGGTGTTCAATAAATATGAGATGTAGTTTGTAACGAAGCTATGTCATTAGATAAACTTGTGTATGCATTTTAAACTTATATATCACTATTAATTGTACACTACAATAAAATACGTCTTCTTAAATTTCAGCTAACGATCAGTTTACGAATATCACAATGTTTGGTGGTCAAGCTGACAATCTCATGGTCGAACAACGGGTTGCTAGTTTTTCTGATACCATACAAACCTATGAGATAAGTCCACCACAGGCTATGCAATTAATACGCATGGTTGGTCAACAGGGACAAGAATATATGACAATATGTGAAATTGAGGTTTACAGACAAGAAGGTAACGATCAAGGGCCGTTCACTCATTTATATTACTTAATTATACATGCATTGTTGTTTTTTTAGTTGGGTTGGGTTTAATAAATGTGTGTAATGTATTATCGGAATGAACGAAATGATCAGTATTTCAATTACATTTTAATGCAACGGTGTCCTACACAATACTTGTCTTCCGTAATATAAAATGTACGTTGTTATAGATTGCATGATTGGAACCTACGGATCTAATTGTGAACAAACATGTCATTGTCTGGATGAGCCTTGTGACACATTTACTGGTAACTGTGGAACAGGATGTAAGAGTGGCTGGAAAGGGGCTGCGTGCAATCAAAGTAAATATATTTTCCATTTTGTGTATACAAGTTTTTGGCCGGTGAACAACATATTGTATTGGGATATATGTATTATAAAAACGATGTTAAATACTCGTGAGCAACGATATTTCAATCAGAGCATGTTTATAAACTGCTGCAGATTTTTACTACTTACTTTTCCAACTCCGGAATCACTATTCTCTAACCCACAACATAAAATAAGAATCCATAATATTTAAAAATATGTTTCATAGATGTCTTCATAACATTAAAATTGTATACATTTGCATTTTACAAATACTTCAATTTATACAATTATGGTTGTTTGATATGCGAACAAATATTGGATGGGAAAAACATTATTTGCACCAAAAACTATGACACAACATGCATTCGAATATCATCCTATGATTGATTTTTACGTAGAATCAGTGTGTATGCACTGAAAGGGTTGAATCTAGAATTTAATTAAACAAAATGTTAGATCGTCGTAGAGCGACTTTATACTGTCTTGTTAACAAGATGTTTGTGTACATACGAATTGTGTACATATGTTTTAATCACAGACGCCGGACTGTTTGGATAGGTAGTTTGTGCGCTTATTACATTTACGCTTAAATATACGATTTACAAACCTTTGTTTTAAGCAGTTTATTTGTATAAAATCTTATTATAGAATAAGAAAAACTGTGTGGTTTCTTCAACTACAATGCTCAAAATTTATCAAGAATTGTAACTTTATGAACTCGAAATCACTTAATTGAGAAACATTGTAGCTCATGTGAGCACAACAAGATCATGGCTAGCTTTTATGATCGACTTTTTCCGTAGTTTGTCTTGCGAAGTCCGTCATCAATATTAACCTAATTAAAAATTTAGAGGCCACAATTATTGACAGATCGTCATGAAACTTTGGCAGAATATTTGTCCCAATGTTATATTGACCGACTACAACACTGGATAACGTAAATAAAAGAAACAAGGTAACTGGGTCAAATTAAAAAAAAATCTTCATTACATTAGACGTAACATTTATAATTCCCAGCTGATGAGACTTCGTCAGAACAATAAATAATATTAATAAATCGGCAATGAGTTCGATCGTTTTTAACAACATTACCGTAAAAGGGTGGGGCAGTTTACTTATATGGCTCAAATAAAACCTTCTTAATACTTTAAAACGCACATTTATTTTCAAAACCTTTATGAAATGTGGTCACAGACCTTTTATTGTTTTTTTCTCAGCTGAGTTTCAAGAATGGTTAAAGTCTTCAAAACATGACCACCAGGTGGCCGGGCTATTATATGAAAATGGCTACAGTAAAACCTTGTTATCAGTGTAGAAAACACATCGACTTTCAAATGTTCATGAAACTTGGTCAGACAATGTGTTGTTTTGATATATCGGTAAGTTGAAATTATGGTAACCAGGTGGTGCGGCATTTTCCTAAATATAAATAAAGTGAAAGCTTTTTAACTGCTTAGAAGTAATTTGTGAAGTCCACTCATATGAAACTTTCTTATAAAAAGATTGTTTGATAATATCTAGTCCCATGCCAAAAATGAGTCAAGTCAGTAAAAACAATATCGCTGTCAGGGAGCGCGGAAGATTTCCGTAGACGGTTAACCTTATTATTTAAACCTTATTTACACTGTTAATGTCGAATGTGTACCTAAGATTTGTTAAAATGTCTCAGTTTTTTTTCTAACTTTATCTTGACTGAATTCGAAAATTGTTTTGGTATTTCGTTACAAATAGCTACCTAACGATCCGTTTGTTTAGCGTTTAGTTTAGGCAGTTGAGGCTTGAGTGTAACCATGATAATAATGATGATGATGATGATGATGATGATGATGTTGATGATGATTTTGATGATGATGATAATGATGATGATGATAATGATGATGATGATGATGATGATAATGATGATGATGATGATGATGATGATGATGATGATGATGATGATGATGATGATGATGATGATGATGATGATGATGATTACCATCACATTTTCCAAGACAGTCGCATACGGCTTAAGCCAATTAAAGAACAATAAGTGTTACTCTTGAATCTTAATGACCTTTCAGGCTATATATAATGTCAATAGCTGAATACCATTTCCCCACTTAATTTAACAATTTTCATAAGTCAACTATTTACTTTTCCAGCTTCTTGTTCAAGGGATATAACCAACGCTACCTACTTGCTAACTGATTGATTCAAACAAAGTTGTCCCCCCTAAATTAATATAATGTAAAAATATCAACGTATGCATGGTTCTGTGTTAGAAATTGTTAACTATTAAGAGTTTGTCATAATTATGTGCCAAGAAATCAACCTATATGTTCACTAAGTACTTGTATTTAACGTTGTATTCTCATAATTGGAAACTGATCACGAAACACATTTGTCTATATGTCTTCATTGTAATATATTTAAGTAACGAAGGTTTTGTTATGGCTCAGTAAGTAAAAATACATAATTTATAGTTTTATCTAATCAGAGAAAGCTACTTGCGTACATGCAGTATCAAACATTCTAAACACCCTAGAAGCCGTATTATTGACAAATATTGAAAAACGGTCAGATCGATAACATTGTGTTTCCTCAGCATTGGTCGATAGTTGCTCATGTGGGGTCAAAACTAAGTTTGAATGCCAATTTAAAATACATAAATACTACTTAGGATGTTTTTCCCAATCATCCTGAAACGTGTAAAATACATTAATTTGTTTTATTGATATATATGTGGAGTTTGAAAATGGTTTCAGTCGATTAATACAAAACATACTGCCCGATTTTTATGTAATTTTGCGTGTGTGTTTGTCTCATCCAATGACATTCTTTTTATTTACAGGACATATAATAATATACTTTAGTAATTTTATCATTACAGCCAAATAATATGTATCTTAACTTAATTATTAATTGTTACTGGAATTTGATACAATCAATATTTAAATCATAATTGTGTTTGTTCATACAATAACAAAACCTAGCTAGCACATGCATGTACATGTTACCTGTAAATAACCTAAGTGATGTCTATTTTACTGTTAATTTTCATTTTGTAATCAATGATAAGAAGATAGAAAAAATATGTTTTTCATTGATGCTGTAATATGTAATCCTCACATTTTTTTCTGCAAACGCGCTAGTTAATAAACAATCAAAAGATTACACAAATGATATTTGAATATGTCGTTAATATGTTCAGTGAGAGATGATTTCAATGAAAATGTGTTCACATAGCCTGCGACAACGGATGGTACGGCCAAGACTGTCTTACCCAATGTGGTCATTGTCTTAACAACGCTGCCTGTAATAAGACTTCCGGTATGTGTCCAGATGGATGTGCCGCAGGATACAAAGGTTCTCTCTGCATTGATGGTATGCTTCTTTTCCAATTCTTCTTGACAGTTTTGTTAATTTCAATTTTAATAATAATTGGCACTTTGTAAATTACGTTTTACAAAATATGCCTTCGTAAAAAGTGCACGACTCTACTATATATACGCTATTAGTGAATACGAAACTTGCCCTACATCGTTTTCGTCTATCAGAATGATGTCCACAATTTAATAATGATAACATCCATCATTCCTTAATTAAATGAATATAGGTTATTATTTAAGTTTCATTAAACATAATGCGAAAATGACCGGTATGGTCTTGCATGTGAACAAATATGTAGTCCTTGTAAAATCATGGTGCCATTTACAAACTGTCCGGCGAATTCTCTGGGGAATGTGAAACCGGATATAATGGGACGATGTGCATTGAAGGTAAAATACAACCCTTGTTTTGGTTTTTGCATACTATTCAGAACGTTCTGTATAACAATTCGTCATAGCAATATTTTAAGAAAATAATTGATATTAACACGACGCTGAATTGTTTGCATTAATAAAAGCATCAACAAAAACGTTCACTAATAATCAATTTATGTTAAAAAACTCTCTGTTAATTAATGCTGATCTGTATACAAGATATATGTAATGTAACTCATTAAAGTGAGGTAGCGAATCCAGTGCTGGAACGAGGGCTAGTATAAAGCTTTAAACATTTTCATTTTAACGATTAATTTCGCAAACAATCTAAACAAAATTCGTCAGGGCTTATGTCAGGCTTTTGAACAACAATACTTATATGATCTTAAATAAACGAGTGACCAGAATGCATTATCATAGTAATTACTGAAAATGAGAACACAGCCTTTTAGTACAAATTCTCTGGCGCTGACAATCTTATAAATATAAAGGGGCACACATAGACTGTATTAATGTCGAGAGATGAGTGTGAAACTGCTCTATCCCTCAAGCCTTATCATTATAGATTCAATTTTTGTCATGCTGAACACGCAGTAAACATCGTTTTTTGACGCACTGTAGTATCCCTTTTCATTTCCTATACTTCCCAACAATAGAAAGTCGATTGAATAACATATTGATGTAAATGTGAAACCTGTTGGTAGATTGAACGTTTTCCAATTTAAAAAGTTTCAGGCCTACCAGTGGGAAATTTTATATTCAAATTGATTGGTCGCTTACAAAGGTCAGCGAAGTTAAAAAGCTGGGTTTAAATGCTACGCCGAAAAAATGAAATAATTGTTAATAAAATAATTTTAGCGACAGAACTGTTTCAAAGCAACGTATTAAAATTTGGTCATGCTAGTTTCCAATATTCTTGTTCATTTTTTGCTTAACAACGATCCCAATCTCTTCTTAGAATTAATACATTTACAAACTTGGTATCCACTCGTTTCGAATGTGATTTCGGTTTCTTTGGAGACAATTGTTCGCAGCATGTGGCAAATGTAGTGGCGCATGTCATCATATAGATGGGATATGTTGACAATGCTGTGAAAAAGGCTTTGCTGGCGATCATTGTATGACACAACGTAAGGAAGGCACAATTCCGTTAGTTCAGTTTTCTTTAAACAATATATTTCTGTATCTTATGCAACGCAATCAGACATTAAATAGAAGTAATGTTCACAATTTGGTAAATACATTGACCTCCTGGTTTCAGTGATTCCGTCTGAGCTCATAGGACCAGCTGTTGGCGGTTCGGTTGGGGCTATTGTTGTTATCGCAATCATAATTGTATCAATGATCGCAATTAGAAGGAGGCGTTCAACGCCAACTAAAAGGTGATTTACGTTTTGCATTCTTGTTTCTAGTAAACATTTTCCATATGTTGTATCTTACAGACTCTTAATCGATAAATACACATGTTTTAGTAGTCGTAATAGTTGACACGCACGCAATTATATTAACTAGACATCAATATGAAGTCACATTAACTATTATTATTGTTTTTAGCTTACAACTGTAAACTTTGTTTTTCAGACATCAGTTCGACGACATTCCTGTTGCAATTCAGAATAACACAGATTTTAGTAAGATGTCCACTTTGTAAACATAATAAACATGTGTAAATTTGCATTTTTGTTTCCCAAGCATATGTCATATACACAAATGTATTGAATAATTGTATGAATTTGCAGAAATCGACAAAACACCGACAACGTCAAAGAATAAACCTCTGAAAGGCCCAACTGGAGCTGTGTATGAAAACGCAGGGTCTCCAGAAGAAGACGGCCTTAACTACAACAGCGAACCGCTACATAGAGAACTAAAACGTACTGAAATACGTCTCATTGCTGTCGATAAACTGCGAACGTTCGTACGAGACAACTACCAGAACAAAACAATCTTCCAGCAAGAATTTGATGTAAGTATAACATGACTTGGCATAAGTTATGTTCATGCAATGTTGTTATTAATGCAGTCTGCAATATGGATCACGCATTTAGTTAGTAAAATGTTTTTGTTTTTTTTACAAATTATTACATATATATATATATATATATATATATATATATATATATATATATATATATATATATATATATATATATTAATTATTACATATATGTATATCAATTTCAAATGTTAGTAATAACTTTCAAAGAATGTCGTTTCATCAAATGAAATAATGCATAAACTAATGATTGACCCCGATTCCAATGGTTAAATCGACGAGTTAACGCGTGACGTCACACTCACCTGCACAGTTAAGACTCCGCCCACTGGTTGGCAAAAAGAGATGGAATTCATATAAGCGCATATAGAAAAGGTTGAAACAATCAACGAAAATGCATTTTTGGAACGATTATATTGTTTTTAGCATAGGTGCAACGCACCTATGCTTAAGGTATAAGCTGCATTTCGAAAACCCACATCGATCGGTTGACCATTATGAAGCCTTACCTGATCAAAAATCAGACGAAATATCTATTTAATTTAGTATATGGTTATTCTTACAATTTTTTTTTTAAAACGTTTTTCTAACGTTTTTTTCCAAGAATATTGCTGACACCGTTTTAGTGAATTTTTCTAAGACCGTTTTACGTGAAAATAACTTCTAAGAAACTAAAACAAATTTCGTTCGTAAAACAATTCTGTTCTTGTTGATAGTGACCTCACACCTAATTTCTATTTCCTTTGTTAACTGTTCAGTGAGAGGACAAATGTTTACATAACTGAATTCATAAGGCCCTGGTTTAAGGATATGTAACATTCCATCGGTTAATTATAAATAGAAATTAAAACATATTCTCAGCAGGAAGTGGGGCATAAAGCACTTTTATTCTTTGAAAATGTGTAAAAAATGGCGGAGTACGATGAATGTTTTCTGATTTATGACATGGATTCTGACCTGCCTTTCTATGGATTTGATGAAGTAGAGTTTGAAAGTAATACAGATGTGTTAATTGAAGTTAAAATGATTTACTTTGAGCAAGAAATTAACGTTACGAGTAGAGCTAACGGTTTAAATGTTGCATCGAATATAATGGATTCGCGCGAATTCTGGACGAGTGTTGTGTCTGTAAAATATGAAATGGAAAGCTGTAAATGAATCAAGTCGGAAAAGAAAACGGATGGTTGCATAATGGTATGCGTGAAATAATGTAATTCTACGTATTTATTTTCATAGTTATGTCATTTTGTTACCATTCACATTCGTCACTATTTGGAATTCCCGTTTCTAAAAATAGAACAGTTTGGTAGCAACAACAAGGGGGGCGACTCGTGATGTCAGCAATTGTTAAGGTTAACAATATACTAAATAATCGAGTCATGAAGGAGGGCTGTACTCTCTAAACAAATCATCATATTTTCCTCGAAGGTATGTTATACACTTTAGACTGTTGTTCTGGTTTTATCGTTTGGAGGTATTAATAGGGTAAGCATAGGGTGTTCACTACTAAATCCCTGAAATATGATAAAGTTGGAGATTAAAGTAAAAAATGGCACTACAATCCACTAGAAAACGGCCAAAAAAAAGGCGCAAAAACAGTCGATTTTGATTTGAGTCGAATTCTTTTTTGGTTGAACATGACATATCTTTTTTTTAGCTTAAATCGATTCAGCTAAGAATGCCCGTCCAGAAAAGGTATGGTTATGGGTGTCTCTATGTGCAAAATGTTGTATTAATTTTCGCTCAAAGTTGTCGCTTTTACATCGAAACATATAAGGAAACTATTTAGTATATTTTGGCCTTAACATTTACTTCAGCAGCAACTTCCTTGTATCTTGCAACTATGCTTTCAGCGCCATCGGCGCTCTCGTTATTATTTGTTTTTACCAACAACGAACTCGGGAGTAGAACACAATGTAAGAGCTCGGTATGTGGTTACGACAAAAATCTCCATACTTGGCACTTCTTCGCGACCATTTTAAGTGAAAGAATTCTCTTAAATTGAAATTATTTTAGAAAAAAATACATTTAATGAACGAAAACAAAACGGATGAAAACAAACAACAAATAGACCGATTTTATGTACGCAACATTAAGTACGTGATTTGAACCTTTTTTTGTCTGAAAAAAATGTTGACACTCTTTGTTGCAGCATTTCTATTCCGGTGTTTTATTGCACTATTGTTCATCACAACACTCTCGTTATGATCGGATACTGTTCAGACAATTATAAAAAAAACATGGTGTCATAAACCCTGGGACATATACTTGGGTCCCTGCATAAAACACATGTTGTAGACGAGTGTCTGATCATTAAACACAATTTATGATACTTCAATGTCATCCCTTGGCATATTAAGCAGTCATTTAAGCCAAATTGTAAAGCCAAAATACTGAACATTGCTTCAATAAAATATTGTAACATTTAAAATAATGAAGACATTTTCGGAAATGGACTTACATGAACTAGTGTATATATATTAGCTAGTTTAATCATAGTAATACAGTGTTTAATAACTATAAATAAATGAAAAATATTGTGCAATTTTACGGCTACGCAATTGAGGTATTTAACGGGTACCGACAAATGTAAACTCCGCTATAACGTGTATAGATTGTACGTACCTGCAGTGTACGAAACACCATCATGAAAACAAGCAATCACAAAAGGTTAAAATACTTGCGTTAAATAAATTTAATATATAGATTTATTGATCATCAAATGCTAGATTTTTATTACTCCTTATCACTAGTAACGAGATTTCAATATACATGCAAAGACAGTTCAATTTGCATAATATGCAGTGTTCTTTTCCGTAAGTATGCTAATATTTATTAATATTGTCATTAAATGTAAACGAAACGATAAGTGCATTTAATGGAAAAAAACACAGCATAAAAAAGTGTAATGTATTCCGCTTTTTAGGGCTTTGTTTTATAATTGTTATGCACTTTCGATCGCTGATGAAAAATAACACTATCCACACCACTTATAATTATAATCAAATGCATATATAATGTTTAATTATTGTTTAAATATCATTTATTTAAGTCTTACTATCAGAAAGAATAAGGCTAATTTATTGGTTTGTTTTGTGGAATTATCAGTACTTAGTCTTTTGACCACGTTAACTCTATGCTTATTACTACTTAGCATTTTTATGAAGAGGAAATTATATTTGTGAATGTACATTTGGTGGTACTAAATATGATATATTTGCACTATTTCTTAAGAGTTTTAATGATTGTTTTGGATTTGTATACAATTTATGACTAAACAAAAGCCCTATATCAATGTTTAACGATACCGCAACCAGTGTTTTTCCAACCAGCTAGTGCGCATGCGCGGAAAATCCCGAATGTAAACAATTTAGTCGTCTATAAACTAGTTTAATAAAGCAAATCTATCGTTTTCGTTTTGATAAATACTTTAAACAGAAAATACCATATGGTCTTCAACATCCGACGATTGTGGCATCTTCAGCCACAGCCAAAAATAGATACAAGGAGATGTATGCATGTAAGTTATATATTAGCAAGATAGAAAAGCAAAGACGCTTTAAATATATACAGTATTAAATAATATAACCTGCTTATTCAAGTGTTATAGATTGTTAATATATTTCGTGTATACCAAATGCATAATGTCTTTCTTATATGACTGTAACATGCATGTATATAAGCGTTTTAATAATAATAATAATAATTCTAATAATAAAAACAATGCTACTACTAATTATTATTATTTATATTATATTTATTTTGATAATAATAGTATAATTATTATTGTAATAAATAGTATTCGTATTTTTCTTCTTGTTGTTCCTTTTGTAATTGCTATTATTAAAATTTAAATAATAATAATATTATTACTATTGTACATGATAATTATACTTTTTATAATAACAATATTTTATTTAATTGTATGACAATTTTGAAGAATACCAATTTTATAATAATGATCTAACAATCGTTGAAATACATAACTATACTATTTTGACCGCAATAAAAAAGATCGAACTCTTTAAACAAAGGTATAGCGTTTAAGAAATATAATTGGATCACATTTTTGTTCTTGCAGACGACCATTCTCGAGTGATTCTCAGAAGAATCGCCGATGAACCACATTCCGACTACATCAACGCCTGCCATGTCGATGTACGTGAGACATTTATGGTTGACAATGAAGAACTTATAAATAGTGCATTAAATATATTTAATGGATTTTCACTTGTTAAATGAACAAATAGTATGACCTTGAAACAAACAATATAAAGCCGAGTTATATGAAAAGAGCCAAAACAATATATTAAAAAAAAGTTAGCAGCGTTGTATAAATGATATTAAGTAGGAACCATCACTCGGTCAAGTATTATGTGGTGTAAAACATGTGTATGAAAGAATAATTCCATTATTATACGTTAGGCATTATTATTCGAACACGTTTATACGTAGTTTGTTAAGATGAATACCATACCAAAGAAAGTGTTAACGATCTTACTAATTTATTAATGTCATTGAAATAAAATATATGATCAGCCTGTGTATATGTTTTTGTGTAGGGCTACACGGAAGAAAAAAAGTATATTGCGTCCCAAGGTAAAACAGTTTCTACACATGTATTAAAACATGATATTTTCATGTCAATGGATCGCGTAAATAGCTGATGATAATTCGTGTATATGTATGAATAAAAAATAAAACTCGATAAAAATTATCGGAGGATAATTTCGCTAGTATTAAATGTTACGCGCTGATCAATTTCTAAACAATAAATGACAATAAAGCAACAGAGCACTACACCATATACTACCAGAAGGAAATGTTTTGTTAATTTGCCCGTATGCTTTGTATAATTCCTAAAACTCGCATGCCTTCAGGTCCGGTCAACCCAATGGTAGGCGATTTTTGGAGAATGGTGTGGGAACAAGACGTCTTTATTATAGTTATGACTACGAAACTCGTTGAAGAAGGAAAGGTGCGTGTACAAAAATCTGTTTCTGACTTTGAAGTGAGGGACGTGTACTCGAGAATTATGTGGATATTGTTATGTCAATTGTTGAGTACAAAACATGAATATTCGAATACATGTCGTTATGTCTTTTTTTCCATCATTTGTCATTTTGAGGATAAAAAATATAATGTAATATTCGATTAACATAAACAAAAAAGTTATTTCGACGCACGTCAATCTTATTTTATAAAAGGTTGCAAGTATTCCGAATTAAACTGAAATAAAGATTAAATCATGAGATTCAAATAGAAAAGCAATTATTAAATATGTCAATTTACGTGAGGGATATAACTTTTGAAATTTGTGAAATGTTCATTCAGAAAGTTATATTTAGTTATCACTGAATTGAGTGCAACATACATCATAACACACCTGTAGTAAAACTACATAAAATATACAAAACTCAAGCATTATTATTTTGTAATCGTTGTTTATATAAACTTGCGAATTTCAGATGAAATGTTTGAAATACTGGGGCGAAAGCAAACCGATAATACACGGCACCTTTGCGGTCACACTTTCAGAAGAAAAAGACTATTCATGTTATACAATTCGAACGATTACTTTGCATGAAAAGGTTTGTTTTGATTCTTGTAGTTCCATTTTCAAATCTTAAATATAGCAATGCCGACATGACTTTCGTTTTAGGACACATTCTTTAATAAGTAAAATATATTGTATAATAGTTTGATTGCCATTTTTATCGAGTAAATATTGTTCCGGGCGTTACAATATTGCTAGTGCGTAGATATTTGCATAATGTCTTATGTGAAATGAAGAAGTAGTAAAAGTCAATAAACGAGCAATCGATTGCAGGATAAACCACATGTTTCTCGCATCGTGACCCAGTTTCACTACACTACTTGGCCCGATAAAAGCGTGCCAAACAGCAGCACAAGCCTCGTACAATTCTGGAGAAAGATTAGGTGTCAAAAAAGAACAACCAAACAAGCATGGCTAATACATTGCAGGTAAAATAAGAAGTAACAATTTCTTATTTCGGACTGTTGTTTAGTGTGTGCGCTGGGACTCATTTAAATTGCTGCACTTTAAGACGTTGTATGTGAAACACTACTCATTTGATAACACACATCTTAATTAATGGTTTCGATTTCGTTTCTTGACTATATCTGGTGTATCTTATACCCTCCATGCCCGTTTTGGATACACGTCGGGTAAGATGTTTACTTGGGAGAAAAGGAAGTCGTCTATTGATCTGGAGGGCAACAGGTCTATATTCAAATCGTTTGTGTTTGAAATTCGAATACACACGATATCAAGAAAACATTTGCAAAGATATCTTGCTAAAAAGTGTGCACACTATATATTAGCAACAGCGTACTTACATTAAGCAAGAATCTACAACTTCATTAACCTAAAAATGCTGGGCAATTTCATTAACCCCGTACCTAAACAAGAAATTCGAAAAATGGCATTGGTTAACAATGGATTGGTTAGATTACTTATTGGGTTTGGAATTAAGTAACGATTGTGTTTGTTTCTGCTGTCAGCGCTGGTGTTGGGCGCACCGGGACCTTAATTGCAATGGACTATCTCTACGATCAGGGAAAGGAGACCGGGAACATTGATATCCCACAGTGTGTGACCAACCTGCGCGCTCAGAGGGTCAACATGGTGCAGACTGTCGTAAGTGTACCCAGCCGATAAGTAGTTTCGTGATATCTGAAGATTGAACACTTGTTCAAATCTTTGTTACATACAAATGTATTGATTGTCCTTTTTTCACTATAAAAGCGGCATCTTATGCATGAAATAAGAAAAGACATACGTCAAGACCGCGGAAGATGTTCGTTGTACACCGTAATTTAGTATAAAAGCGATAGAATAGTTTTTTATTAAAAAATAATTGTCAAGATCGGTCATCATTCCAGAGTCAGTACCGATATCTGTACAAGCTGATGCTTGAAATGTTGGTACTACCTTCCCAACCCGTGACTACCGAACAGCTAAGTGGAGAGAATATGGGGCTCAAAGAACAGTATTTAGTAAGTTTGATAACAGGGAATACAATAATTAGCCGCGTTTTAATAAGACATGTTGATAAGGTCGCATTAAGGTTACTTTTAATGCGTTGTAGGGCACATTTTAAAATTCGAAACTACACAACATGTGTTTTCAAAGACATATTAATAAACATAAACTTTCCTTTGGAAACATGTAAAAACAGAACCATCAATGCAAACCAAAAGATATAACATTGATAAAACGCATTAATAATAATATTATTGTGAGCGTTTCATTTTTTAAATATCTCACAAATCGAAACATGTATCAGGATTTAAGCACCGAGGAGTCACTGTTTCCAGACGATAACACGTACAAATCGGCAACGACCAATGAGAATCAGTCAAAAAATAGATCAATGGACATCCTGGCTGGTATTAAGAATAATACGTACCCTTATATATAAACTAGATTGCTCTGGTGGTTTTGTATTTATCTGTATTGATGTGAATTTAATGTGTTCATTGACAAATTGTTTAAATTCGGCATGTTTGTTGAAGAGTAATTACATTTAAAAACACTATAAATTGGCGTTACATTGTGCATAAGACCTAATGTGATATATGTGCTTCTTAAATAAACATGTAATTAATCCTCAGGTGATAATTATCGCCCATATTTGTCATCACACATTCCGAACACGACCGATTACATCAATGCTGTGATAATGCCAGTAAGTGCTAAACAAATTGTATTATATATGACATATTACTTGCTTCAATATTGTTATTTATTATATCTGTTTCAATTGTATACATCTTTACACTTAAATAACTATATTAGTATTCGTCACACCTGGCAAATACGAATGTTGTTCAAATCTTGATTGACTACGATTTGTTATGATTTGATTTGGTCTGCTAATATTCAAAGACAGTGTTTTGTACACTATAAAATAATGTCAATATTTAACATGTTTATAGGTATTTTAAAAACATGCACTTTAAAACCGCTGTCTTGTTCTTAGTTCACTTATGTTAACAAATGTACATGGACGTTTGCAAAGGAATTTGTATACAGCTTAACTATAGATGACTATGTTTCATGGTACTATTTTTTTTCTTGTTTGCCGATGAATCAATTTTGAAAATAAGAAATTACAATCTATTAAATAGTGATTATAGTTGCTGCAACCATCGTTATCTTAAATAGCCATCATCTGTATCCGTATAAGGATAATATGCTTCAAACGTAACCAAAATCATTTTTTTGGCATTATTAAAGATGAAAAAAGACACTGTTTAGTTAACTATGCAAGTTTCAATGAATAATCAAAGCCTAAAGATCATAATTACACCATGGTTGACCACTGTACTAAATCATGTTTTATAAACCACACGGTCTATGATATATTTAATTGTAAACTATAAGACCAAGAAAAGTGTTTGATCCAGGTCTTAAACATCATGATCAACCGTAAGTCGACAGTGGCTCTATATGGCGATTTAACACGTTGCCAAAAAACATGTTTGACAAGTGCACTGGTTTATTGTAAAATACTGCCTATGACAGTAGTAATTATATAGGTTCTGCTCTCTATATACCTCCAAATGTCATATGTAGTTTACCCAGTTTATTATGTGTTATATGACATTCATATATGTTCTTATGTGTACTTGGAAACTAATCTGAAATATTAAAAAAGCACATATTAAGCAATAGGTACATAAAGTTAATGAAATTAACATAACACGCGATTAATCACGATGGCTTAAAGACCATGTTTAACTATAGTCACCTAGGCGATAGTAGCGTCATGCAACATGATGGGCATGGGCAATGTTTAAATCCACGACGGTCTGCAACCATGTTTACATGTGTTGAGTTTGTATTTTCACTAAAGGTCCAAAGTTTGTTTCTTATGTTGTGTGCTGCAACTATGAATTTAAAAGTTTAAATCGTATTTAATAAAAACGCTTAGATACATTAAATACTAATCCTTTCAATTGATTCAGAGTTACAAGCTGCCGACAAGATTCATCATCACACAAGCTCCTCTAGAACACAGTTTTGTGGACTTCTGTAGACTTATATGTGAGAAGGAAATTGAACTGATTGTTTCCTTTGATGATTCCATGTCTGAGGTGAACAAAATACGTATGTTCTTGTAGGATGCACTTAAACCCGATTAAAAATGGTTGTAACTCATTGCTATCACTTTGTTATGCCCATTGCAAGATATGGGGTAATGGAAGCAACTTAAAAAGACTTTTACAAAACTGAAGTCTATTAATAATATTAGCGTATGTTGGTAATATTATTAAACTACAGCAAGATAAGCAGAAAATCAATTATTGTTTTCCATAAAACATGTGATCCTTTCTTGGAATGGTTAATGTTAAACAATACGGTTTAAAACATTAAAATAAAGCATTGGAAATGTGTAATTTATTTGCAGGAAGAAAAATGTCTTCCAGGCGAAAACGAAACAAAGTCGATTTCTGGTATAAGATTGACTGGTGTATCTTGTGAACCGAAAGACGGACCAGACTTTTATACAAGATCGTTTGACTTAAATCTTAAACAAAAGGTAATTTTTGTCCCACTTCCATAAACAGTTGACAATTTATATAACTCAAAAATACTTGTTTACGTCTATTTTAATTGTGTATTTCTAGCTAAGGGTTCACGTGTCGAAGGCAGGACAGCACAGTCATTTGACGTTGATAATCTAGATTCAAATTGGGCTATTTCGTAACACGATTTTGATGCGAAGTATTCACAATCAACATTTAATATAGTTTAAAGTTCTTTAGATTCTTTGAATCATTTTTTTTACGTTTTAATGTCACTGTGCGAATTGTATGCAATACAAGGATAATAAAAACAAGAACTAGAACAAATAGTTTATTCACTTAAGCATTTACCAGCTCATCCTGATTAATATAAAACACTCATACATGCTTGAAAAATATAGTAATTAAGATAATAATAAATAACTCGTGAGAGTGTTGTGTGTTTATGTACACACTGAATTAAGTATTCATACTCAACCGAGGAAACAGCCAAAAAATCACTTTCATTTGATAATCATTTTATAATACACTGAAAATGTTAACACAAATCGGCGTCAACAGATAAAAAACAGTACATTAATTTCATATCAAACGGTAAATAAATAACCATTATAAACGTTGAGTTAAACAAGAATGAAATCTTTTCTTTGTTTAAAGCATATAATACATTAAATTGCGAAGGGTACCTTTATTATTACTATTAAGGAGTTTCAAAAAATTATGCATACTTGGTCTTATTGAATGATGTTCTGATATGTATTTGGATCATTCTTCTAAATAAAATGGACATCTGAATAAAAAGTGATATTTGTCTTCTAAATCGTTAAGATTACATGAAGTTCAAATACTTTCATTGCTGATTATGTTATAATGTCTACCAGTTTCAATTAACAGATAATGTGACGATAAATGTATTTTAGCAATGATGTTTTTTATTGTCAATGGCATCTAAATACACAGATCTTTCAAATGCATGTTTAAGATCTTTATAAAAAAGTAATGAAATTGCACATTTACTCTCCACTCAGATACATGCTGATCTCTGAGTCTAGTCATTAACAAAGGAATAAAACTTTCAATAACAACTGACTCAGGAAACAACCAAACATCTGTAAATCCTGTTTGTTTTGAAAAATTTGCGATTTAACAAAAGGACCAATTAACAGTGTTATTTTGTGTTTCAATTTCTAATCTTTGCATATTAATAACAGTAGTAATGATACAATTTCCTTGTTCCTTTTGGTGAAGTTTAAAAAAATATTTAACAGTTCTTAAGTATCTACCAATGTATAAAGGAAATCGACCAAGTTCAGCATAAAGATTTAATTTGTTGACAGTTTTACATTTATCAGTCTTTTACAAAACGTTCAGTGAATACGTTCAATATTAGTTGCCGCAATAAATTCACATACTTCGCAGTTATAATGGCAGGTATAACAAATGACCTGACATAACAGTACGAAGGTAGTTAACATTGCTAAATATTTCAATATATTTGTCTTTGTAGGTCCATTTGTATTTTAGCTTAACGCGCCCCCATTTCGAAATACCATTATTTTTGTTTTTTCAATATTAAGTGGATATAGGACAAATATTATTTTATAATAACTAATCAAATACCTACAATTTGATCATTCATTCTGGTATACACTTTTGACGTTATGTAAGCTGTTAGACTCCTGTTCAATAACGTTCATCCGCTCATTCGTCTTTCAGTCAGCCTAAAATGAAATACTTCAACAACACGTAAAACATTATCGTGTGGCACTTGGACATATTTAAAGTGAAAATTGCATATTTTGGGCGACCCGTAATTTCTGCAGATGTAAAATGTCAGGTGGCTGTTACTTAAACAGAAGTACACTAAGTAACTCAATTTCTTCGAATGTACATAAGACATAATCATGAACACGCGAATAACACTTTGACGGCAGTATAAAACTGCTGTTCACTATTTCATTTACGAATTCATTCGTCTGGCAAATTGAAAAAAAACAACTTAATATTGCTAAACTAAAGACGTGGTAAGATAAAGTGCTATTTCCAATTGTTATAGATCGTGCAGTGTTTGTCGTACTGTTTTATGACCCCTGTTTTCCGTGCATTAATGCTAAGCAGTGTTGACTTTACAGACACACAGATTTTCACAGATAGTGTACACAGGCTGGTCGCAAATGATGGAACTGCCCCAGAGTCCTCGATCATTTATGAATTTGTTGCGCCACGTACGAAATGTTACAAGTGAAGCACCCATCCTAGTCCAATGCCTGTAAGTTATTTAACTTATCCATGTATACACATTTAAGCTTACCCTAACAATGCATTGCATTATGTATAAAATGAACTTGCATATTTGTTATACAATATAGTGTAATAAATAATATTACATTTTAAATTTTTTAATAATTGTTTAGCTGATACTCGGCCATTCGTACCATACTTATTTCACATACTCAAAATGAGACCTGTATTCATTACTACCTTGGGATAGTGTCAACACGAATCAACCGAGATTTAAATGTAATTAACAATTGTGATGTATTTTTTTCTACCCCTATATAAACTTGATCAAAATATATCGACATATAGCACAGGAAACATCCGTTTTTGTTGCATGAGATTTACACGGTTTACTTACAAACAATGTACTGGGCGTGGGGAGTAATTTATTCATTAAATACGATATTATATCAGATTGAATCAATGTAGTTAATACACATGTGCTTCTGAAATTCTGCATAACTTAAGACAAGGATTAATTTCTGTATTTTTTAGAACTGTCTATCATAGATTGTATTGATATTCTTACTGTAATTCTTATATCTATGATATTGCATGCTTCGAACTAGTACTACGGTTGTTTTCAGCAGACTGGAAGTAGTTAACAGTGAGCCGAGAATATAACACATAATCATTATGAGAGATTTAAACTGACTGCTGTGATGTATATGGGCCGTTCTCGTTGCAAATGGGGTTGAAAGCATGTATGAAAAATGCCGTGCCTGATAAGAATGTGCAGTCCGCACAGGCTAATCAGGGACGACACTGACCGTTTGTGTGATATTTATCGTTTGAAGAAAGTCTATTTTAAGCAAAAATCAAGTTTTTCCAGAAAGTGTCGTCCTTGGTTAGCCTGTGCGGACTGCATAGGCTAATCTGACACTTTACGCACGTGCATTGAAGCCCGTTTTCACACAGCAGTATCCATATATAGTTAAGAACTACTCATGAAACGATTTTACATATCATGTATAAATAGAAATGGTGCCGACAAAAGCGGTCTGTTCGTGGTGATATGGACGCTTCTGGAACACTTGGAGATTGATGGTGAGGTCAGCATACCACGTGTCGTCAGGCACCTGAGGCTGAGGCGAAAACAGATTATACCAACCTTCGTAAGTTGTAGAGCCTGTATTAGTACAACTAATACACGCAAAGCAGAGAATTACTCAATGTCCCGTATTCAGATACTATTTGTAAAACAGATAATTTCAATTGTTTAATGTTTGCTGACAGACTGACCGGACAGATGAGACCTTAAATGACTGGCCCCGAAATTGTCAGTTCAGACACAGTCATGAACTCAATCATTTGACTTCCTCGCATTCGCAACTGTTTTTTAGCTGTATCGTATTTTTGACATATTAACACGAGTCAGTGTGTGTTCCGATTATAAAATGATTTGAAGTAAAACAATGTGTATGTTGTAGGACCAGTTCAAGTTTTGTGCAGACTGCATTGCCAAAGATGATGCGAACACATACGTAAATTTTCAGAAAAAGTCGTCATAGATATTACATAAAAATAAAAACATGTGTTGAATGTTTGTATACTGGACACGGAATATATGTCATTTTTTGCGTTCGCAAATGTTAAATATATTACACCGTTGTCGGTTTGGAAACACATGCTTAATTTTTAAAGTGTTGAGCAATTTTTTATATTTTTTTATAGTTTACTTACATGTGTTTGCTTCGTTATATTTGTTAATTTGTAACCAGACATTGTAAAGGCATTGTGTATTTTAAATGTTTTAGTTAATATTGCATGCGTTTTTATTTTATTGTTTTCACTTGTCAAAATGAAAATTTAATTGTAATATAAAAAGTTCACCTAACAAATTAAGCATTTAATAATATGTTTTCCGCATTTGTTATCATTATGTTATCACACAAAATATGGACAAGTAAAGTACCAGAAATGAAAAACAACACCATTGCGATTAAATGGTTCACGGTGTTAACTACAGAAAGTTTTGGAAAACATCCATGAGAATACTGAAATGTCACGCGTTTAATGATCTTTTTGGTTCGTTCATTTGACGAAAACACTTAACGGTTCGCATTTTAATTTATCATGTTGTTGTGTACATGCTGTACTATGTGTCTTTCACAAGCCAGTTGACACTATAATGCAGTTGTTCTACATTTAAACTGGTATATAAATACCGCTAAAAACATTCAAAATGCATTGACCTTGCCTATCATGATAGAAACAATACCCTCTTAGTTGTAAGCTATTATTTGGGAGTTGGTTGCGAAGTTGCACATCAAAATCTTCTGTTTAAAAAAAATAACTGTATTCTTAAATAAAGTTACATCCACCGATTTGATTGATTTAACGCATTCAGAACGTCCATCATATACATTAAAACTAAAACGTGTTTTTTTTTAACGTAAACACTTTTGTTTTTCAAAAATTGATTTTCAGTTTGTATCAATCACAATTGTTTTCAATGTCATTTAACATTATTGAACTTCTAGGTAAGTAGTTTACACATGGCCTTGATTATCGGTGTGGGATAATAATTTTCATTTTATATCGTCAATCGTTATTATTCATTTAATGTCCGAGACAATAATTTTAATAATGTAATGAACGAACATCGTTGACATGTTGCTTCCGCCTTGTTTTACGCCAGAGTATGAATTGATGTTTTCAGATGTTTGATTGTTTAAACTAAATGATGCTGATTTTCATTACAAAATACATGGCTAAAGTGCGGAAAATATTTAAGAGCTTATTTGTTCGGAAATTAACGTTTCCAAGAAGTAATCGATTTATATTGTCATCATATTAATCAATAAAAATGCAATGAAAATTTTGACCAGAGTTTAAAACGTTATTAATCTTACTCTTCAGTATAAAGGTTCAATCGATTGTGCTTTATCCTTTTTTGAAGCACAGTTTAAAGCAAGACATACATGTGTTTTCATCACACCATTGTGTCAGTATGTTTTAAATTACTCGATGATAGATATTTGATAAACTATTAGATTTAATTATATCACGGTAATTATTTTACATAGCTCGTATATCCGCATTTTAATTTTGGTGTGTTATAAAACATTTGTCACCTTTCCGGATTCGTGCAGTATGAAAATGTTTCGTTGAATATATAGCCTTGAGTTATGATTTTATATAACTTTATGTTGTTCTTATTATTTCAGCTTACATATTACCATATATATTTCTGACTTTGTACTTACAAATTTAGCTGTTCTTTTTATGTTTGTATCGCGATCGTGTGGGATAATAGAGGTACAAAGCGTTGTGTGTTCAGGTTCTTCCTTTTACTTCAGATTCAAATATAAACAATGACGTATATAAACAACAACAAATATGGCGTGACGTCAGGGACGTAATACACTTAAGCGCGGCGCGGCAAATAACGTTACGTTACATTCACAACATTCTGGGGGCCGCGAAAAGTGAAAATTATTTACAATCAGAGGAGAATATGTATCATTACTTATGAAATCCTGAATCATTCGTGACAATCGTAAGATTGCAGAAACACTAATTTGATCACAAGTATACACGTTGATTTGACATGAATATCAAATGTTTATCACTCAGTTTCTGAATAACAATTTCTTAACTGTCTCTCGTATTTCAATTACATGTACACTCAGCTGTCTATTTCAGTATTTCAATCACATTTGCGCGTTTAACTTTTAATACTTAAATGTTCTCTATTCAACATCATTGACTGTCTCTAATGGTTAGAGTTTGCACCTTGTACGTTTTGGGAATAAATCGCCGCTCTGTTCCATTTCTGCTAAGTTCTTCTTGTACGACTTGGTAGTTGAATAGCTTCTTAAGGTGATTGGAAGCAGCAATATATGTCGTAGCATTGTCTAATACCATCACCGTGGGCAACGACTTTCGGCTGGCAAATCTCCGGAACGCTTGAAGGAACGAGTCGGTTGATAGGTCAGGTGGGGGTGGGGTAGGCGGAGGTTCGTCTGACATGTAAGAGCAGGACTGAAAGCCAGGGCTAATTGTCGCGTCGTACACATTACCAACTGGCTGACTTCCGGACGACGTCTGCCTTTGAGCACCTGGATGCTCTGGGCTGTTGTCGGTGAAGTTATCTGCACAACCGGGAGAAAATGGAGTAGGTTTTTTAAAATAACTTTGAGGGTGACCTGAATAAGGAAATTGACGATTAGAACCTACCGATGTTTGCCTTTGATACGGAGACTCAGTCCTATTTCCGTTCGTATATTGCACATGCGACATTGGCTGACTGTAACTACCACCATCGTTATAATCTCCTCTTTGGTTGTAGCTGTTGTCAATTCGTATATCAATTTGAGTTGGTGGATTCAACTGTAACTGAATACCAGATTTCGACATATAAGGGTACTTATTATGTTGTGATTGTTGCCCAGACATTGGCGGAGTTTGTTCCAACTGACGCATGTCATATGCACTACTTTCTTGGCCGTTATTATATCCACTAGATACATTATTAAGTGCTTGGTACCCAGTTCCGATACGATAATCTGGAAGTGTAGAGTATTTATCACGTTTCTCCAGAGGGGTCGAAAACTGACCGGACCCGATGGGCGTGGGTGACATAGAGGCGCTTTTTCCGGGACCTTTCTTGATTGTGAGCTGCAGGATGTTTGTGGCCCCGCAGACCACCTCCTGGGCCTCGTTGTGGCTGATGTTCGTGGCGTTCACGTTTCCTATCTTCAGTACAACATCGCCGGGAGCCGGGCTGTTAGAGTTCGCCGCCACACTTCCTGACGTCACAGTTCTGTCGGGAAAGAAAGAAGAAGCCTCTGGGTTCAAACCATTGTTGTTGCGCTGCTGATTACTTGAATTTCTCTGGTCATCTCGTGGTAGATCGGTAGTATGCGGGGCTGCTCTCTTCTCCTGTTGATCTCGGAAAGCTTGTAAGCGACACAGCTGGATATCCAGTTCCGCTGAATACGTGTCTGTTTGAAAGATTTCTTCCTCCAATCCCTCTATCTCCGTCTGTGAAAGTATTTTCTCATTCAGTGTCTCTAGAATCGTGACTTTCGCTTCAATAGTGTTGAGAATAGCGTGAAAATCGGTCAATGAATCGTTCTCCTTAGATTGTTCGATTTTCTCCAAATATTTCTCAATGAAACGGCGGTGACCCTCTCTCTGTATCTGTATTCTCTGTAGATTCATTTTTTTGTAACGGCACCAATATCGCGATCGTGTGGGATAATAGAGGTACAAAGCGTTGTGTGTTCAGGTTCTTCCTTTTACTTCAGATTCAAATATAAACAATGACGTATATAAACAACAACAAATATGGCGTGACGTCAGGGACGTAATACACTTAAGCGCGGCGCGGCAAGAAACGTTACGTTACATTCACAACAGTTTGTGTTGTAGTTGCTATGCTCTTTTTAGTATTGTTTTCTGTAAGAAAAATGAAATAAAGTCCAGTATGATCCAAGAAATCGGTTAAATCAAGGATTTCAAATTAATAAATGACATTCCAATGGAACGTGTGGTGAAGTCGGTACGCTTAGACCACGTGCTATGACCCAATCTATCTCCGGGCAAACTGCCGTTAGCAATGTTATGGTTGGTTGGTTTGAGACTCAATTGTATGATCTTAACAGTCTACTTGTTCGTTAATTTGAATGTTTATTAACGTTTCAAATTATTATATACGTGTTAAGTGGACTTGTATTTATCGAAAAATAAGCAATTTCTTGTAATGCTACTACAATAAAAGAATATGATGAGATGAAATTTCGTGTATTTAAGTCTCTATTTCTTCGAAACAATAAAATATTTATCTGTTTAAGACTTTTGACTTGAATAGTGGAATGTTAGCACAACATATACATGTTCTATACTAATTAACATATACATGTTCAATACTTATTTAAATACCATGCCAAAACCATTAACTTTTACAATGTATGCTTTATCTTTTTATGCGGGTTTATAATAAAAAGAACCCGCTGTCCGTTCAGTGTCAATACTATTTTGCTCACATCGTCGCGTGTCGAAAGTACCGTTTATTTTGTTTACTTAATACCAAAACTTTGATTTTCTACCATCAATTCCTGGTTCATTTCCATTTAGAATTTGCCAACGAGATCCTTTTTAGGGTTATGATAAAATAACGTTACATTTGGTCTCTTTTTACCATGCGTCCCCTTTCGTATTTCATGGAATCTATCCTGTTCGATGTTCTTTTGAATTTGCATGACATCTTCCAATAGTGTTGCGATGAGTTCCGCATATTTTTTGCATTCTATGATTCTTCGATTCCGGTATATAACACAATTTCTCGTTAACTTGGAAGTTCTATGTCAGATTTGTTTTGTAGCGTTGAAGCATTTTCAAACGTTTAAGCTTTGTAATAAAACATGTGTATGTGCTTATCAAAATGTTTAAATGTCCTTTTTTTATTCCTCGAACTGTTCAGTTATCAATTTTCAGCGCGTTTCAATTGATTTTACGCTTACTTCTTTTGTAATAGTTAATTTATTTGCTATATGTTTTGATTTAATCAATAATTGTTACCTGTTGTTAAATGCGTCTGATGTCGTCCAAGCATTATTTTACGAAGTTTATTGTAGTAATATTCTTGAGAGTAAATCACATCGAACATGTCCAGTATTGTTAACAAATAAACTGACTTCATGAACAAATACAACGTAGTGAAGCGATTGTTAATCCAGATCTTGATGGAATTTACTCCTAAATGCAGCGTGTATAGTTTATCCGCATGGTGGGGTACACACTGAGAGGATTTTGTCGATGTATCGATTTACTCGATTTACTGAAAATCAAATATTTCAGAATGCACAGACCTTTTATAATATGTATTTGTTTAATTATAACGCATAGCTAATTACAACAGCGTTACCTTATGTTACTATGTCATTGATTTAACAATCAGAAAGATATATATGTCATGAAATTAATGTGTTTTTTCTTCAAATTATGCCTTCAATAATATGGAAAAAAATTAGTTGATGTAGGATAAGAATACTCCCCACGTTTTGAAAATGCAGAGGTATTTTTCAAGCTTAGTTACTGTTTAAGACTGCATGTCATAAATATATATCGGTTACAACTGTTTTCTATCGGTAATATCAAACTTGAAAATGAAACACGTTTATAGTTACCAGTTCAAAAACTCGTTTATTTTGTATTTAAGTAATATACAACATAACTGTAAAGCAATTTGGTAACACTTTACAACGCAATAATATAAACCAATGTTCTCATGATCAATAGGCAAACTGTTTAAAATATTAGAAAAACATCTTATAAACATAAATGAAGTTCATCCAATGAACACTACGTCTAGCGCGATTTCTGCCATCCACCACACTCCCACCGTGGACAATTTTTCGTGAGCGTGGAAAATCACCGCGATCTGAAGGTGTTTCCATCATGATAGATCGCGTCGATAGTGGCTGAACACCGCGGGCGTTATCGGGAAATCGATCTCACGGTGGACCACCGCGGTCTCGGTGGTTCGCGGTGAAATACAGGTTAATGTGAATGAACATGTACGTTTCGATATTGCAGGCCGTATAATTTTTGCAAAGTTCTAGAATGTTTTGTGACATTTGTATGTACATTTTTATACATTGTAACTTGATTGTTAACAATCGGCATTATTTGCTATTTTTTACCCTCGTTCCAGAATCATTTGACATGTCGTACATCGAGCGTAATGTACTTTATGTTATGTTTCTACAGTTTCTGCGTGAAGATTTACTTGTTGTTTATTTAAAGAATAGTTTGTTTTTGTTAAAATTTCGGAAATGCTTTCTCGTTTGTGTACGTATAGCTTGCCAATAATTACACATCAACATGTTACGTGTAATTTGATTCTTACTATTTTAGTGACTGCCTCCTGTTTATATTGTTACATGTATTGATTCGAATATAAATTCGAAACTTCGGCAGTAAGTACACTTCCATTCAGTGATATTTTAAGATCATAAGCATGTGAAAAGATCAGTTGTTATGTTATCAAGGGACTATGATATTTTTGTTCAATAACAAGTTCAATTCGATACATATTTTAAAAACGTATACGTGGGAATATTGCGATTAAATATAATTTATTAAATATCACAATACGTGTGCACATGTACATATATTAAGATTAGGCTAACTGTTAAATAATTACTAATTTACAACTTTAAACACGACATCAAAATTAGTTTATACTGTCAATAACCTACAAGGCCAGCCCCATACTGCATCAACAACACAGTACATGTCAGTGCATGCACACCGTCTGATGATGTGATTGGCCAGAGGCAGATGTCAACTGGTATAAATTCTGACTGACTTATGGGGTTATTTACCCTCGGGACTTCGGTTAAAAACCATTGCCCGAGCACACTGCTTAACATATAACTCTGCTTAAAAAGGTCGAAAACGGCCATAAAATGGACAGCCCGATTTTACTGGGCTGTACCATTGATATAAATATAAAACTTTGCAGTGTTGGTGCGGTGCCTTAATAAAAATCTATTGGTTTAAAAATATATAACCTTTATATGAAGCGTTAAAAAGACGCAGTGGATGTGCCTATCGCTGTTAAAAAGCGGCGTTTTAATTGGTTGATGCGCTTATAGAACGATGGCGCTGATTGGCCGAAATTTCTTATTACGGATTGCCAGTAGGTCAATCCGTTTTATAAATAGATTTTCTCACGGCTGAATTTGTACTTTAAGAAAAAGTAAACAATAATAGTCTATATGCAAAAAATATAAATGAAAGAAAAAGATGATAAATCCAAAAGAACTTGGACTTATTTTATAGCTATAAATTACTATGTCTATGTTATGTTACTGTGTTTATTATTAATTATTATTATTAATATGATGTTGTTATTTTATGTTATTGTTTGTTTTGTTTTTTAAGGAGGAGAGAGAGAAAGAATAGCCCAATTTTTATAAGTAAAGATGGTGAAAACACACATACTGTTGTACGTGGCATCATCATTACCAGACCCATTGTTCAGTATATACTGCAATGGGTTTTGTTGGAGTCTTTAGACTTTGTGATCTGTGTTTTAAATGTTAGAGTCCAAATAGGACTATTTAAATATAAGTCTTATAGAAAAAGGGATACACATATGTGTATATGTTTGAATAATACAATAGTAATACTAGAGGGTTTTCCAGATCACAAATTGAACATTGCCACAATATGTTTACATACACAGTCAAGTACCATTTTTATGAGTATATTTAAGGTTTAAACTAAATGCCACACAACAAGATCTAATCATTGGTGAGATATGTTTATATATATGAACTTTAATTAATAGGGATGCCAGAGCCTGATTTAACAGCTCTCAAATGTAAAGTGAAGTTGCATGTGTACATGTAATTATATGAAAAGGAAAGGAAAAAAAGACAATATATGATAACACATAGGGAGTGTAACTCTCAATTATATATTACTGTTGCAGTTGAGTATTGAGTTGTTAAAAAGTAATGAGTACAAGTTTATGTATGTGGCTCAATGTTGAACACTTGCAGACAGGGAATATAGCCGTAATGCTCCAACGTAAGACCCTGTCTGTTTGGAACTTAAGGAAGATTGGGCTATGGTGAAGAGAGGTCCCCCCAGAGTGGCGTTAAAACATTATTTAAAAGTGAGTTTAGTAAAAAACCCTTATATGTTAAGGGCAATAACTTACGTGTCTCCAAACGGTCACCTTCATAGGGCCACATAAAAATAAAGGGTAAGACAATGTGCTTTACAGTTAAAAATGAGATAAAAACAGCTAAATTTGTACAAGAAGGTACATTATTTACAATATGTACAGAACTATATGCATTTATATATTTAAAATACATGTTGCCACCCTGGAGGGATGAAAGAAGGAGAGATTTTTGGAAGTGTAGGCCGATGTGGGTGGGGGAAGAGAAAAGCCAGCAGAGGTTGTGTAATTGTGGTGATGGAGACTTCAATGGTTGTTTCCCCTGGACCAGAGGGAGTGCACGGTAAATGAAAAATAGTTTGTATACTATTGAAGGAAAATTGATAATGGTATAAATTACAATAACTACAGTGTTTTATATTTCAATTTACGCGGCACCTTTAAGTGAGTCGACTCCCATATAGAGTTGATAATTACTTTATTCAATTTAACAGATCTGTTAATTGGTAATTAGTTTCTGTGAATGTCAAATTGGAGTTTCTTTATTTACCAATTAACCTAATTATATCAAAATATATCGCCATCTTATCGAGTAGATGAGAGTGTGAATATTTTTTTATTGTAATAGAAAATACCGACAGAAGTGAGAAGATGCGTCAAATACCATCTGTTCTGTTATGTGTAAATGGATGTGAACAACAAATTCTCGATATAGTAAATTCATGTAGACATCAAATTCTCCATTTTATTCGATATAGTAAATGGATGTAGACATCACATTTTCCATCATTATTTCAGAAAGCAGCTCAGTACCCCATTCGTTAACCAAGATTCGATTCATTCATCCGGTTAGAGTTATTCGGATTACAAAGTGTAACCGTCCTTTACCAATTGTCTATGTCATGCACGTTCGGTTACAGTAGCCAACTTATCAAGTTGATCACACATCTTTTTGCGACATCCACTTGTTCTACGCGAATTTATTCACAAGAGCAAGGACTGATGAATAATTACAAGAAATGCCAGGTTTGTCAGTTCATCTTTATTATAATGTTTTAATGTGATACTTTACGTAATGACATTTTATATTCTATATTTGTACAATAGAAAAACATACGAGAGGAACAATACAAAACTATAAATGGAATTAAATGGCCAAATGGCTGAATATAATTTACACCAGACTAGCACTAGAGTAAATAAACCTCATCTATAGACTAGCACTATCACTGAGTCATGTCGAGGAGGCGACCGGAGGTACTGCCCTAAAGATAGCCCCAACCCCAGTTGCACTATTGATTTAGCTTCTGGTTTATGCAATAATCGCAAAACAGACAATCCACACCATTTTATTAAAGTTTTATTTACGTTAGAAGCCCTATTTATAACTTTACTGAATTCAAATTACCATGAGACGCGCCATTAATGGCTTAAGGAAAAGTTTAATTTCTGTTAGACAACCCATTACTGACTTTATTAAAGTTTAATTTTCAGGAGACGTTCCAATGTATACTTTATTAAAGGCATAACTTCCGAGAGACGCCCCATTAAAGACTTAACTTAAGTTTTATTTCCAAGAGACGACCAATTAACGAAAGGTTCCTTTTCGAAAAACGCTTTATTTATGAATTTTCTAAAGTGTTATTTCTGCGAGACACCGTATAAAGTAGGTTTTTTTCGCGAGGCGCACCATTAATGACTTTACTAATTAGGGCATCATACCTGCAAACTGCCATCGCCGCCTCCTCTGGTTTAAACGGGAGTGAGTCGGTTTTCATGAAGATGTCTTGAGGCGCAAATCGCGGGGTAAGGTTTCCTAGAATCACCTACACAAAAAATGTGATCCGAACAATTATTAGACTTTAATATAAATTATCGTGTGCGTTTTATCGATCTGTGATATAGACATAAATTGCTAATTAACTTAACAATTAGGACAATAAACATTATATACCCTATATGGTGTAAAAACAATTGATTTCAATCAATTCCAACCAAATCCGCTGGAAGATGCTTAAGTAAGACCAATGTAACACAATCTTCTATAAATTCTGTATTTCGGTGTACCCAGAATCAGTTGAGTATTCAACTTTGAAATCTAATATTAAATAGGACTATTACTGAAACATTAAATTAAGGTAATACCGGTTATACAACGTTAAAATCCAGAAATTAATCAAGTGAAAGGAGTAACCAACTATAGTCAAAGACAAGTAAAAGTCAAAAGTAAAAGTCAAGCCCATTCTCAAACAAGAGGACCCTCACAGGGACACCATAATAATATTTAACTTTTCTTCTAAGTTCATGTAAAATTACAGGGTAGTGTTCATGGCCATAACAATATTAAGTTAAGGTCGATGAGATGATATAAATCTGCAAGCCAGTTGCAAGTAGAGGTTAATGGATTAATCATGATAATTGTGTTTATGGTAAGGACACATTTGAAAGAAAATCGATGCTTTTAACATATAATGTTTCATCATCATCATCATCATCATCATCATCATCATCATCATCATCATCATCATCATCATCATCATCATTATCATCATCATCATCATCATCATCATCATCATCATCATCATCATCATCATCATCATCATCATAATCATCATCATCATCATTATAAGCAGCAGCAGCATCAGCATCATCAGCATCAGCAGCAGCATCAGCATCAGCATCATCATCATCATCATCAGCATCATCATCATCATCATCATCATCATCATCATCATCATCATCATCATCATCATCATCATCATCATCATCATCATCATCATCATCATCATCATCAACAACAACATCATCAACAGACGCATCAAATCAATAACAACATCATTCATTAATCACAATCAGCATCAACAACACCAGCATCACCATGTTCATCATCATCATGATTATCACCATAACCATCATTCAAAAACAACAACATGAACATCACCAGAAAATAGAAACAGCAGTGGAGTCAATCTCGTCCTCATCAACATGTCATCATCATGTCCACAATAACCACTGCAGCGTAACATTTTCGACAACCCGAAAAACAAAAAGTGCATATGAAAATTAATAAACGTAAAACAATCAAACATTTTTGAAGAACCTGTCTGATTGTTACTATTATTGTGTATTTCCTCTTAAAAATATCCAAGCCTTCTCTGAAATATCAATAGAACACTTCACACTTCCACAAGTCCAAAATTGTACTGCATAAACATTATACAATGTTATACAATGATATACAATTTAGAGCAAAATAAATATTATCAATATGAAGAAGTACAAAGTCAACAAAATATACAACACAGTATTAAGCATCAGATAGATAACTTTAATGACCAAAGTGAAGAATTATACATATAGTATTCGTAAATTAAAAGTGATGTTGATTCCATGTTTCAAATAGTAAAATAAATATCGAATTGTTACACATGTTCAAGAAAGTCTTTGTCACTAAGTTTCCTCTTAAGTCCATTTATATTCCACCATGCTATGCGGATCGAATGCTCCGTTTGACGCTCCTACTATTGGTCCATGGTGGCCTAGTACGGACTTCAATTAACGTAGAGTGTCGGTCCGTTGAATTAAGCACTTTTTCCATTTTCCTTTGCGCGCCGCAAAACATCATATAGAGGTTTGCAGGCATCTCTTACCTCCTTAAGGAGCTGCACGCTTATGCTGATTTGTTTGTCCTTAAATCTTTTCTTTGAAGCTGATTCGAACGATGCCGCGCGGATTCGATCGCGATCCTTGCTATAGTAAAAACCGACGATGGTCGGGCGTAGTCGGTTTCTATTGACGCTTGTCCTAGTAACTGAGCGATATGCAAAATTCAGCTTAATTCTTCTCAAATCTCAAGCAGAGTTTGAATGACGTCTGTAACGAATTGTGTACAGTCCTCAGTTCCAACTGAGGTGGCGTCCGGCACGCCATTGACGACATGATTGTTGCGCATGGACTTTGTCTCCAAATCGAGAAGTTTTGCCTCTCACTGACTTCTTTTCCATTGCCTCTAGAGCGCGATACTGTGTCATCTAGATGCGTACACGACTTATTAATCTGCTTAATCTTTGAGCTTAAGTTTGAGTGACCTTTAGAATTATCATCAAGTTTTGAGCCTAGAAATTGAGCACATGTCTTATTGTGTTGCGCTCGATAGTCAATATATTTTACTTTCGTTTCCAGATCCGATACTTTAGCGCGATGCAATTTATGGTCTGTTGGATACGATCTAGCGACTTCATTTTGTCTTTATTTCGGACAAGAGTTCTGTAGCCCATGGTGGTTGCATCATTGGCCCAAATCCGAACGGGTAATGTGGGGATGGGGGGGGGTCTCTGACCGTACCCAGGGTAGGGTTGCGAGTATGCCATATATGGCCAATGTCCGCCAAATTCCGTTACAATTAATTGAGATGGGTTGTACTGACCAATTTCCACAATGTCCACTTGTACTTTGGTTTGTTTACTTTTCTTTTCGATGTGGTCGTTTTTGACAATTCCCACGCTGCACGGTTTCCTTGTGCTGTCCCCTAATAATGGTGAAATGGTTTTCCTCTTAGATGTTCTGATACGAGTATTTTTAGGGGTTTACTTTGGCAGGCATCAACAGCTCAATGTAAGTGTCAACTTGATATCCCAACATTTAGAGCATACCTCATGATGAAACACTTTAAATCCATAAAATAGTGAGCTTGAAAAAGTGCGTACTCCTCCATTTAAAGTCACGTGACACTCGAACAAAGTATTCTCATCATGATTGCTGGAAAACTTATTAGTGAAGCACATTGTAAAATGTCATATACTTTATCCATTAACAGTAATGGACATGAATAACCGGTCAACTGATAATTGTCGCTAGTCATCTACAATTTCAGTTCACATTACGTTTAGCTTGCTTAAATTACATTACGCCAAGCACCCTTGCGATGTGAACGGTTACACATTTGTTTTTAAAGTGCGTACGTTCCGAAGCGACATTTATACATTATTATTAGTGTACACGAATCAAACAGTACACATGCGAACCAAACTGGAAATATTATATTAATGTTTATATCGCCAAGTTAAGTATTCATACGTATACTGGTTGCGAAGAAGAATAGAGCCATGTAAACTGTTTGGTTAAAATTCAAAATCTTGTATATGTCAACTATGAGTAAAATCCAACCGTACTATGCCGTTTTTGTTTTTGTAATGGATGTACGCAAAGCATGATAACAAAGGCCTTGAACTAAACTTACACAGTCACATGCATTCAACTTTCTGTTCCCGAAAGCGAGGGTCGTATAGTCAATGAACTGTTGCGAACGGTTGGACTAAAGGTGTTGTCTTTAGAAATCGAACGTAAAGTTTAAACAAGCAGTGTGCGGCCAGGTACTGCAAAGACACAAACAAAACTAACGACCGAACGCGTATGTTGTGTGAGTTTTCATCACGGCGCACATCGTTGGGTGTAAACGCTCATTCAAAGTACATACACACAGAACAACAATAATTCAAAACACACAATTATATGTTTTATGCTTTCGCATCGTGTGTAACTTGGTTTTCACACTCACCGTCACCTAATTGTTAATTCGTTATCAATTTTAATTCGTTCATTATCACAGGCAAATTGCAATATGTTTATATGCTTTTGTTAAAAGGGTTAATCGTTAAGAGCGTAAATCTTGAACATGGTGTGTGCACATATGCAATGTGTCAATCGGCGGGAAACAAATACGACAAATAAGACAACATAATAAAACCATTTAGCACTGCTACATAAATATTGTAATACAGTTTTAAATTACGTAAAAGTCGTAGGAAATCGTTGTAAGTTTAAAAAAGACATATCTGGCAATAATAATGTGAGTCGCCATAATCGCTAACAAACGCTTGGCTAATGACCTCAATTAGACGAGAAATTGTGTTTAGGTAATAATCCAGGGTCATTCAAGAAAGTATCTTCTTGATTGGTGGTAGACAGATGGCGAGGTATATGGCGTCACACAATATACCTACGGGAAATCATACCTTTGTATACTGTGTATAACTAGCTTTGTTTAAAAAAAAACGAACAGTTTAGATCACACGATACAAGGATGTGATTAAAAAAAAGAAATTTGCCCGCTTTCGTTTGCACCCACAGAAAAGTAAATTTTTCAAAATGTGTTAAATTTCCGCAGTTACTACATTTGAACAAATGTCTCATAAAACGACACCTGCCGCTTCAACCGGATTTATTTTTGGTAGACGTCAAACGAAAACTTACACAAAAGCGAAAATACTCTTCCCTGTGACTAATGGTTGAGAAAGAATTAACATATTGTATGGATTCCTCTATATGTCACAGAAACTTTTATGTGGGAATATTTGTTATTCAATCACTATGATGAAGTTCTTGGTGTGCGGATATGCAGAGGCGTATATCGGATAACAGTATCCAGATTATTTGCAAACTTATTTTTTTATTTATTGAACAATTGTAATGAAATTTTGCATATTTGTAGGAGGCAATGAGTGCATACATATAATTGAAAAAAAGAGAGTTAAATGTTTTTGTAAAGTAGAGTTATTTGATGATAAAGTTGTCATCTCCCGTGGGATCCCAACGGGATTTTGTCTCCCCCGTTAAGCATTGCAATTCTCCAACGGGAGTTTTTCCAGACGGGAAAATTTTACCTATATTTTACAAAAAATGTAATTTAAATATAATGCTTTGTTTTCTGTTTCAATGTTTACAAATACACATGCTTAGGTTATAATTGTAAGAAATATGTACTTTAATAAGAAAGTAAAGTGTTTGTAGACTTTCTTCCCCCGTGGGGTTTTGACGGGGGATCCAGTCAATCTCCCATATCCATCCAAACAACGTGCGAGTTGACTACCGTGCGAGTTGACTTAGGTACGGGTTGACTGTAAACCATGTATTGTGGAGTCGTCGTGGTTATATTGTTGGTCTTGTGTAGCCTAAAACAATGTTCATATTCGCAAACATGACTTTAGAGTTCGAAACATGATAATGACTAGAAAGTTGCTCTATTTATGTTAACAGTCTTAATTATATTTTACATTGTAATCTCAATCGCGCGTATACAGTAAAAATACCATGTTACATAATGAAGCATAATAGTCGGGTAGGACGAAATTTTTCACGCGAGGTCTTCTTCGCGTGGAACATGACATTCGTATCAAGATGTTATTTTACATAAATTTCACTTTGAGCAAGCATACGTTTCTCATTGAAAGTTAAACAATGTACCAATTACACTCTTCCGTTATTCACAAAGATAAGCCGAGGATTTACCGAATGCGAGATAGTACAAACAACTTTGGATTATTTCATTTTGTCAAATGAATACATCTTTGAGGTACTTTAATGTAATCACTTATCATCAGATAGGCGATTATGACCTAATGTTTTTATTGATCATCGATATAATTATCCATTAATAAATAATTATTATTTCCGAGTCAGGCATTTCTGTCCACTATTATCGCATGTCGTCCACCAGTCACGTGACCATAATAACAGCGGTAGGATTCAAAATATATCTCATAATATTGATATTGCTATTTAGCGATTGCACGAAGTTGACCGATCTATTCCTGGCAGATGTCTGTATCTACGTCGAGGAGCTTACGTCAGTGGTTAAATGTTATTGATGGTTGCCCGGACAACGAGTTGGTTCTTAATATGGAAAGCTCGTGGGTGCGTAACAGTCGCTTGTCCAAGCAATGCTTAAAATACAATTAATCTAATTCGTTAGTATGAGTGATTTATAGGATAAATGAGGATGAAATATTAAAATAATACAAACATGGGAATGCTCACTGATATTTAAAGATTTCCGCAATATTATGGTGGTAAAATGAAATTCATAATGAACTATAAGTACAGAAAAAATTTGACATACTGATTAAAGAATTAACCCACAATACAATAGCTATGATAACACGTCTTTTACTCAATATAATGCGTCTATGGAAAACCTTGATTGTTTACTTCCTTTTTCATCCAAAACGCTTTATCACACTAGACTGTGCCTTAAATTACCGACTGCGATGTTATACGAATTGACCTTGGCGCATACTTCCGACAAAATACAGACGTATTTGGAGATATGCATTTATATCTTCTACACTGTGTTATAGTTATAAAATGATGCGCGTGTCAATAAACAGCAAATGCTTATTTGCTCAACGTGATTGACATTGACATGCGATAATAAATGCGTTCCTCTTACAACCGAGAAAGCCTTATACGTTAGGGCATTGGCAATTTATGGTTGATAAATAATTAAAGAGTGTATAAGGGTTGTCTATATGTGACAACCAATTATTATTTAACGCGTTTTTCTGTTAATGGTTACATAACCCACTTTCACTTGAAGTGTGAGTTAAGGTGAAAACACCACGAGTCTCATTCACCTTAACATGTATGGTTCCAATCACATTTGCATTGATAATAACGTGACTTTGTTGGACAATTAAAGTTACATTTCTTGACAAATATTTTTTTTCTTTTTATCACCTGATTCTTTATGTAATGATCAAATATTAAATGATAAAGTTGTGCAAATAATATTCAACCTGCAAAACTGGAAAACATCTGCCAGTTTAGACACCAAGAGTCGTTATGACAGTGTTTTCGTTTGTTTCAAATGCCTGAGTTGAAAGTTGAAATATAGTTATAGTATTTTTTTATTATATAAATACAGCGTTTGTTTCTTGACAACCCAAAGACCGGACATGAGGCTTATAGGATTCATGCATGAAGGAAACCAAGTCGGTTTAATAAATATGGGAAAAAGTATCCCAGATGGCATTGGAATTTAAAAGTCTTGTCCAGAAACTGTGGAATTTGAAATAAATCATAACAGCATGGACGGTTCCAAATGCCTGGAGGAGATTACGAATTCGTTGGTTGATTTTTTACCGTAAATTAGTAACATTCACAATTGCTAACCACACGCAATTTTAGAACAGTTCTTGGAAATCGCGAGGTTATAACAAGGCCTCGATAAGCAATTTATAAATTTGATTTATTTCCAAAACTTAAATACATTGTGTATTTTATAACTGCTAGGCACCTGAGCGCAGATGGTGCTTAAATGTATATAATTGTGCAAAGGTAAATGTTATTTGTGTGTCTTTCAACATCGTCATTGGCATTGAAATTGAATAATTACTTCGTTCATCGTACTCCCCAGAAGACGTTTAACTCTGTGGAACTGTCGAAATTATTTTGGATTTTATGGGGTAATCTTTATTTGACAAAAAACTTTTATCTACACGTGTTTATCAATAAATCGTTTCATTATCCTTTTTTGCTTGGCGTGCAAGGTTTCTTTCAACAATCATGCGTATAAGTAATATTGATATTGACGATACCAGTAACATTTGAAAATATAATACAACAGACCTTGACTTTCTGAGACAGTAAAATAGATTAAGTCGATTTTATGAGAAATAATTGCTTGTTATTTGTATCGTTCGTCTTCTCTTTTTTGTCTTACCTTGTTGTTGGCTATTTACAAAACATTATTAATGCCATTATGTCATATATTTTCCGGTTTAAATACCAGTATCTTTACTATTCGGCAAAATAACAGCGACGTGTGTTTGTCTGCAATTCCCAAGATGTTTATTGAACCAAAATACAATCAGAATTTAGTTCTTACTATGAAAACACTATAACTCACACGCTGTTTGTTTTTACATTTATATTTCTCAAAAACCGGCCCAAGGGCCGATACGATTACAGCATTATCGGAACCAAGTCGGCTCAATGTAAATGAGAACATGCCTTACATAGTTCATTTGACTTAACCGGAGGCTAGTCCAATTTTAATATGATACTGTTTGTTTGAGGAACTCTATGTTTGGACATGAGTTATAAATATATTGTTCGATTCCAAATGCCTCTGGGGAAATTTTCAAAATCGTTTGTTGATTCAATATCGTATATCAGTAACTTTTACACGTTTGCACGACACACCCTCTTAGAAACATTCATAGGTAACGCGAATATAAAAAAAGGCCGCAATTAGCAGTTCTAATGTTAAATGGAGATATTATCTAGGCTCATGACCTTTTGCCGTAAATAAAAGCACTTCTTGTCAGAAAGAGTTTACATCGTGATAATATTTTAGGAATATCATTATTCCTATATAAATGAAATATTTTTTTCAGGGGAAATATAAGAATCCAGTATATACAAATACGTTTATCTTGTATGTCAAAGGGATGTTCATTTTGTTAATTAGTTGATTATATGCTTTTAAGACTTAATTCATGTGCGTTCTTTGCATGTAATTCGATGCATCAAATACAACTGTGTAAAGCAGACATTAACGCGCGCTGTGTTACGCAGATACCATCTCAAGAAGTCTATCAATCAGCTATAGCTCCATACATTAAAATGATCCAAGATATTCGCACATGTGTATCATTAATAAAAAAAAATACATTACAATCATAGGATGTAATCGATATTTTATAATTATTAATATTCAGGCAGTCTCGTAATGCATAGTCTAATGGTTGTGATAGTAATCAAGAGTGCATGTTCACTATCGGCAATACGAAGTACAACTTATAAAAAATATGTAAACAAATGCCTCTGTTATTGCAGATTAAATGTGACACGACACACAGGCCAAATTTGTGTACAACGTTTCCTTGCCTGGTCCATATAGAGATAAAAAAGGCTTTAATGGTCAAGACATGTTGGGGTATAACCCAACTCAGCTTGGGTCTTAGGTCAAGGCACTAATGCACAATCGAACCGATTTAAGAGATACTAGCATTGTTTTAAGAGCTGAAATGTTATGGAAAACTCAGCTTTTACCGACATTGGCATTGAACGCAAGGTACCGTCGATACAGTAAACAATTGTTTCCGTTCACGTACGCCTCTCAGCAGCTGTTTTCTTGTACAAACTTGAAGTCTTAACAATAAATTAACATGATAATTGAAGTTTTACATTTTCAAAAGGCAGCGTCAAAAGTGGATATACATACAACATAGAAGCGATTGTGTGTACATCCCGATGGACATGACGAGATAGAACTAGGCGCATGCAAATTCTATGCAAATACTATGACGTCAATAAGGATAGGTTCATCTAGATTGGTATTCTTTTCTCCATGAACCAAGTTTATTTACGCAAGAAAGCAAAACGATACACTCACGGAAGGTTTCTTTGCACGTCCCTGTGGTAATAGTGAAGACAAAACTAAAGCGATCAATTTAGGCTTACATAAACCAATTTCATGAGAACGGTATTGTAAATCAAAATTACTCTGCCTCTTATCAAACGAACGACGGGAACTAGGGTTTTAAACAATTTCGATTAAACACGCAACCCAAAATCATGCGTTACTTTTTTTTTCTTATTAAAGATAGACCTCATTTTAAAACTGGAATGCCTTTAAAAATAGCGATATTTTTTGTAACAATGATGAAAAAGGCATTTGTCTCTGACATAAAAACAACACACATAATTGTGTATCCAACAAGCAATTATAAATTTAAGCTCAGCATCAATATGTAAAGATTAACGAATAGTTTTATTTATGAAGATGTTCATTTCCGTTTTTTATTACAAAATGGCTATGCATAAACTTGCATAAAATGATGCACACGCATGGAAAAACAACATTAATCTTGAAACCATCGTTTGAAATTTAGAAATAATCATTTGATATCGTAAATCTTAAAACCTTTAGACCGTTTGTTTGTCTTCTACATTTGTGAGTCATTGAAGTACCGACAGAAATATTATATGCAACATATTTATTTGCATATACAAAACGCTTACATATATGTGCGCTTGTTACATTATATCATATGTTTTGCTGTCTTTTAATGCGCGTGCACATGTCATATTTGAACAGGCAAGCACATCGAGCAAAATGCAAAAACATATAATAAAATTAAAGATGTCATTAAACGTATCTGATCGGTTGCTTTTGTGTATATTCAAGGAAAGTGGATTGGTAAAACTACGCAGTTTGTTATTGCATCGACTAAATCAAAAGCAAATAAAGCAAATGTTTATCAAGGCTGGTTTCCATTCAAATGATTTTCATAAGGAGAAACGTGAAGAGAAAGACAACCGTTAGAGTACGGTTGATTAAACTCAATTTGCTAGATAAAATGCAAGCATAGAATACATTTTGTATTCGAATTTAGCTCTTTGTGCAAGCAAAAAATTGAGAGGTTGAAGAAAGACATAACGTCAATGACACACACAATGACTCTCAACGATAAATCATGGAAATGGTATAGAAGGTTTATAATGGTCGTTTAAAAACAGTTTCTTAAATAAAAATAAGAGTATATAATAGGTCAGCGCATATGTCATGTCATTTTCTATTCATACGTCAGGCCAAACAGTGTTTCATTATAACCAAGTAGGTAAATCAGACGAATAAACATGAAGCTGCAATGTACAAAATGTATGTAAACATATTTTGTCAACATGCTACTAAAGGAGTGTCACCGTCGTATGGTAATATAGTGTGGTTATTACACCCAAGTGCCAGGTAATATTATCTAACTGACAACTTTATTGTGTGACGCTGATTTGATTTCCTGAAACAAAAGTACGTGAAATGACAAGTCCTCAGTCAGTCTTTAGAACGAATTAACAGTTTAAAAGTATGACAATTACATAGGAACAAGATAAAACAACCACATGTTAGTCATCAAAATAAAGAAAGGAATATAAAATATATTGTTGCTTGTGTCGAGTTCACACCTTATTGCAATTCCTGTATATTAATGTGTTACAAGTTCAGTATAATATACGTATTCTTACATAAAAAACTCATCATTTCCGTTGTTGAATTTTCAATTAAGGCTAGACAAAATAAATTCATAAACTGTAAACTATTGTTTGGATTGACATAATCGAAGAATGATCTTGCCTTGTTGCAATAGTTTGTCCATGTCAAATAAAAAAACACATAAAAAGACTTTTATATTTAAAGAAATACATCCAGACCATATATATGTCCTATATTTATTGCATCTGTATTTTAAATTACTTTTCAACGGTTTGGCAAAATGGCGATTAAGAAAAGTGTTGAATATACCAAAAATAATATATACATCCTATTTAAGAAAACAACGTAAGACTTAAGACTAAAGAAACGTAAAACATACATGTAAATAAATCCATAACCATCATTTGAAATTGAAAACAAAATATTGTAACGATTTGTATCGATAATTGAGCAAAAATCTGAAATACAAATACAACGTTTATTAAACTACTAATATCCACATGGTTCTGTGATGTAGTGATACCATGCTAGTCCCTGCTTCAGGATGTTCTAGGTTGGAACCTCTGGACTGACCCTTTAAGTTAAATCAATTTTTATCTATTCTTATCTATTTTCTAATTATTGTTATCAATTGTTTTTGAAGATTCAACTTATGAAAGTCATGTTAGTAAATTCATCAAATATGCAAACAAGTCTCTTCAACATTCCAGCAGTCATTTTCTAACATAAGGTACTAGCATATTGGTCTACTCCCAAAATTTCAAAATTTATTTTAACCATTATAAATCATTCATATAACTAGACACATGTTTCTATGTTCATGGGTATTGCATGGATGCCATGAACTTGACATCGATACGCTTAATCGATTTGCCAACAGCTTTATGAGACTCAACTGTCGGCCATATATAAGCGGATGTTCCGCGAATAGAACCTTCTCGTAATGTCATGAGTGATGTCCCAATAAGCACGAACAATATACCATTCCTGGCTGGAATCGTTATATGTTGATAATGATTAATGAAGTGGTACGCGGTAGATAGAATATTGGTCGCAAAGTTAACGCTAATAATTAAAAAAAAAGAAACAAGATTGTATATTTTTTGATAGTCATATATACTTAAATCAGCAAAGTATTTCGCTGATTGGGATGACTATGTTATAAAGCAAGTATTTTAGCTTTAGGATTTAACCTGACATCGCGCCAGGGTAAGATTTATTCTACACCGAGATTTAAACACACATAATAATCAAAGCGCCGTAGGCGCTGAAGGCCTGGGGCTAGATTTAGGGTGCTTGGTAAGAAGTGTAGTGACTAAACTGTAGTAAATGTAAACGGATCCACGCTATTTTGCTGCCAGATACAGTGTACATGTATGCTGATGTTATGAAGTTGAAGGTTTTATATGATACTCGTGCTTAATATGTTTATCTAGTTTTAAACACTTCGACCTTTAAGGTAAGGTCATTCAATGGTCAAGTTCATCATAAAATAGGTCAGTGGGAAGGTCTTGTCCAAAGTAGAGTTTAGGACAAAAATAAAGTATATCCAATCATGAACCACTACGTTAGAGCATGGTCCAGCCTTGTCAGGATGGACTAAACAGGCGAAATTGAGCAAGTATTGTAAGTTTGAAGAGGATATCTTTGATAGTCTTTGCGGAAATTGACATTTACAGACAACTAAACAAACGCGGACGCCGTCTACCTGGCTATGACAATAGCGGTGGTTTTGTTCTATAAGTCGAGCTAAAAAGGGAGATATTAATTAAGTTATGTGTGACTGGTAGACTATTTTCAGTCAATATAATGACAATCATGGCATTTTGAAAGGTAAGTGCTAATGATAATGAAATGTTTGAAAATGGTTTTGAGATCAATCTGAAGGCAGGGCAAAGTTACCAATACCATCGTAATAAATGAACAAGTACTTAGTGCTGAGATCAATTTAATGAATACAATGTTTCAACAACCTGTAGAACATGGAAGGTAATTGTTTTTAACATCAAAGCTTAATATAACTTGACATAATGAACTAACTAATAATCTAGCTCTACAAAATGATTTTAAAATGTTTGGAACAAGAATGGTATCATGCAATTTTCGTTCTTTTGTGTGAGTATTAACATATGTACTGTAAATGTACGAGGGCTAAATAACAAAGATAAATGCACTAAAAGTTTCAAATGGTTAGACAAAAAAGGTATTATAAGTCTTTTTTATACAGGAAAGTCACCTAAAACATACCTTAGCAAAAACATTAAAAAGTGGTTGGGACGGAGATATTTATCTTAGCGGACAACATACAAATAAACAAGGCATCGCTTGTCTGAGTAAAAGTCATACAGGAATAACAGTGGATTACTTGAACGTAATAATGATTGGCAGACAAGCAAGTATAGATATAAAAATACACGAAACACAATTAACATTAATGAACGTTTACGGTCCGAACATAGATAGTCGGAGAGGATTTCAATATTGTTCTTAACCCATTATTAGAGATAAAAGAAATGGAAATCTTTAAAGTACCTTCGGCTATTTCAGGTTGTATTTCATGCAGTTAAAGTTCAACTATCGAGTGATCAGTCATAAATCCTGGTTTTATGTTGCATGTTTCGATAATGTTGCAATAGACTCGCATATTTAAAAAAATCTTATCTCCAAAATATTGCTGGTTTTGTGTTTGAGTGCCAGGTGTATTTTTTTTCATTATGATTAACTGTATGCCATATGTTTATGTAATTGTAGTTTTCAATTATGTTATTCAAAATGTTCTTTTTTTTAAAGTAAATAATAGCTTTTGAAAAGATACACAATATCAAACACAAATATAACAGGTAATAACCAATACAGTTTAAGATAACAAAGATGCAAATCCACACACCTTATGGGAAATAATTAAAGGCAAGATACTTAACACAACAATAAGATGCAAGTCATTTAAAACAAGAGGGCTGTTAGGCCCTAAGGCGCTCACCTGAGAGAAAAGGTACTAGACTATTCTGGACAAATGCAAGCTGATTCATGAAGATTAGACTAAAAAAGTGACTTTCAACAAGTTTTTTTTATATTTGACCTAGTGACCTAGTTTTTAAGCTCATATGACCCATTTTCAATCTTCGCTAAGATTTCATTGGGACAAAATAATGTTTTGACCAAGTTTCATGTAGATTGGCCAATAAATGAGGCTAATATAGCGTCAACAAGTTTTCAATAAAGCCATATAAGGGCAACTGCCCCCCCCCCCCCTTCCGGGCGGCGATATTTTTCAACGTATTTTAACCATTTTCAAACTCAGCTGAGCTATTGTTAGAATAAATGTTCTGATCAAGTTTCATGAAGATTGGATAATTATTGCGACTTCTAGTGTTAACATTACTAAATAGCCATATTAGGAAAAATGCCACGCCCCCTTGCGGCCATGTTTTAAACGGACCTAAACCATTTTCTATCTGAGCCCAGATATCATAAGTACAAATATTCTGACCAAGTTTCATAAGCATTGGACCACAAATGTGACTTTTAGCGTTATAACAAGGTTTTACTATAGCCATGTAAGGAAAACTGGCCTGCCACCTGGCAGCCATGTTTTTCAACAGACCAGAACCATTTTCAAACTCATCTGAGTTATGGGTTGTAGAAATGTTCTGACTAAGTTTCATGAAGATTGGACAATAAATGTGACTTCTAGAGTGTTAAAAAGGTTTTACTATACACTAAAGCTATATAAGGAAAACTGCCACGACCACTGGCGGTTATGTTTTTCATTCAACTGGAACCATTTTCGAACGCGTTGAAGATTTTCTTGAGAAACATGTTTTGACGGACTAAAAATGTGACTTCTAGAGCGTTAACAAGGTTTTACTATAGCCATTTAAGGAAAAACTGGCACGCCACCTGGCAGCCATGTTTTTCAACCAATTGGAACCATAATTGATTTCGTCGAAGATATCATTAGAACAAATGTTCTGACTAAGTTTCATGAAGATTGGACCATAAATTTGACTTTTACAGTGTGAACAAGTTTTACTATAGCCATAATAGGAAAACTGCCCTGCCCCCTGGCGGCCATGTTTTTCTTCCAACCGGAACCATTTTTGAGCTTGTGAAAGATTTCATTGGGACACATGTTCTGACCAAGTTTCATGATGATTAAAATGTAACTTCTAGAGTCTTAACAATGTTTTATAATAGCCATATTAGGAAAACTGCCACGTCCCCTGGCACGCAGGTTTTTCAACGACAAGAAGCATTTTCAAACTCCTCCAAGATATTAATGGGACACATGTTTTGACCAAGTTTCATGAAGATTGGACAATAAATGTGATCTCTAAAGTGTTAACAAGGTTAATGTTGACGCTGCATGACAGACGACGCACAAAAGGCGATCACAAAAGCTCACCATGAGAAAGATGTGCTCAGGTAAGCTAATAAAAAAAGTAACACACAAACTTGAAAATGAAGCCATAAAAGTCATTGAAGATCTTGAAAAACAGAAGAAACACAAATTATACCACCTCCATTGTAGAAGGAAATTCTTACAAAAATGAAATGTGCAGCTCCTTGAGATACACATGCATGCCAAATATCAAGTTGCTATCTTCAATATTGCAAGAGTATCCATAAAATAAGCGATTGGGGCCACATATATTTGACCTCTGACCTTGAAGGATGACCTTGACCTGTCACCACTCAAAATGTGCAGCTTCATGAGGTACACATGCATGCCAAATATCAAGTTGCTATCTTTAATATTGCAAAATTATTTATAAAATAAGCGATTTGGGCCACATATATTTGACCTCTGACCTTGAAGGATGACCTTGACTTGTCATCACTCAAAATGTGCAGCTCCATGAGATACACATGCATGCCAAATATCAAGTTGCTATCTGCAATATTGCAAAAGTATTCATAAAATGAGCGATTTTGGCCACATATATTTGACCTCTGACCTTGAAGGATGACCTTGACCTTTCACCACTCAAAATGTGCAGCTTCATGAGATACACATGCATGCCAAATATGAAGTTGCTATCTTTAATATAGCAAAAGTTATTGCAAAATGTTAAAGTTCGCGTAAACAAACCAACTGACCAACAGACAGGGCAAAAACAATATGTCCCCCACTACTATAGTGGGGGACATAAAAATTATAATAGTAGGTATTTATCACACACACCTCAATGGCATAATACTTTTAGCACGGGCACAGCATGTAAAACACAATGAAAACAATACAAAATACTGTACAACATTTTAAAACGTAGAAACAAACACAAAACTATACACTGACTAGTAGTTAATGGCAAAGACATAACAAATCAAAGTCAAATAATAGAAGAAGCCTATTTTTCGAAACACTATAAACGAAAGAATGTTGAAAATTTACTTTACACTAAAGCTATATAAGGAAAACTGCCACGACCACTGGCGGCCATGTTTTTCATTCAACTGGAACCATTTTCAAACTCGTTTAAGATTTTACTGGGAAACATGTTGTGAGGGACTAAAAATGTGACTTCTAGAGTGTTAAGAAGGTTTTACTGTAGCCATTTAAGAAAAAACTGCCTCGCCACCTGGCAGCCATGTTTTTCAACCAATTGGAACCATATTCGAACTCGTTTAAGATATCATTAGAACAAATGTTCTGACTAAGTTTCATGAAGATTGGACAATAAATTTGACTTCTACAGTGTGAACAAGTTTTATTATAGCCATAATAGGAAAACTGCCCCGCCCCCTGGCGGCCATGTTTTTCTTCCAACCGGAATCATTTTTGAACTTGTCAAATATTTTATTGGAACACATGTTCCGACCAAGTTTCATGATGATTGGACAAAAAATATAACTTCTAGAGTCTTAAACAAGGTTTTATAATAGCCATATTAGGAAAACTGCCACACCCCCTGGCACGCAGGTTTTTCAACGACAAGAAGCATTTTCAAACTCGTCCAAGATATTAATGTGACACATGTTCTGACCAAGTTTCACGAAGATTGGACAATAAATGTGACCTCTAAAGTGTTAACAAGGTAAATGTTGACGCTGCACCACAGACGACACACAAAAGGCGATCACAAAAGCTCACCATGAGCACGTCGTGCTCAGGTAAGGTAAAAAAAAAAAAAGAAACACACAAACTTGAAAATGAAGCCATAAAAGTCATTGAAGCACTTGAAAAACAGATGCATAAAAGAAACACAAATTATACCACCTCCATTGAAGAAGGAAATTTTCACACACAAAAAAAATAGAAGGAATTTATCACACACACCTCAATGGCATATTACTTTGAGCACGGGCACAGCATGTTGAACACAATGAAAACAATACAAAATACTGTGCAAACATTTTAAAACGTAGTAGCAAACACAAAACTATACACAGACTAGAAGTTAATGGCAAAGACATAACAAATAAAAGGCATATAATAGAAGAAGCCTATTTTGCGAAACACTATAAACGAAAGAATGTCGAAAATAACAACCTCTTTAAAATAACACATCATGCTTTAAAGGAAGTGGAATAACAAGTATGTGAAGGATTACAAACTGAATATGAATATTGACAAGCTCGTTAAGAAATGCCAAATAACAAAAGTCCGGAATCTGATGGCATCACTATTGAGTGTTATAAAATATTTTGGAACAATATTTTAACACATTTAACATTTTCACTAAATTATTCATATCACAACGGAGGAGTAACCACTCAAAAAGCAAAGTGCTAATAATAATGAAATGTTTATAAATAATACCGAGATCAATCTAAATGAAGGCAGGGCAGTGTTACCAACCAGTGATTTTTTTTGCTTTAATTTGTTACAGCCTGTGCCTTTTGAATTGGGAAAATTAGCGCGATAAACCGTGAAATTGGGAAAAATAGCGCGATAAACCATGAAATTGGGAAAAATTAAGCATTATTAATAGGATTATAATTAACAGAAGTGATATTGTTTTTAAGTGCATGTTCAGGGAGTTTTCTAGAAAAGGAGTCTGGTCAAATTGTTTGTTTTTTTTAATCAATAAAAGTGGCAAGTTTGGGAATGATTTATGGACAAAAATGACTAAATTCAAGTTATATATTTTGTAAGTAAGACACTTTCTCAAAAAAAAAAAAAAAAAATTTTTTTTTTTTTTTTTTTTTTTGAAGTTGGGCTTTTTTTTGTGGGAAATTTTGGTCAGAATTTTGGGAAAAAACGTGTATTTTTGCGATTGGGAAGCAGCCGAAATTCGGCTGTAAATTTGAGCAAAAAAAATCACTGCAAGGATACAATGCAAAATAGTATAAACCAGACCATTCGTATCACCGCATCTGTATTCGTCATTGTATAGAAAATGTTATAAAGAAAGTCGAAAATAAAAAATAAAATAATTAACATCGACGAAAAACACTGTATCCAAAAAAAGAATGCCCGAAAGATGTATGTGTTTTGCACATGAAGTAAATGTGCATATCGTTTAATTTCAGACAATGAAAACAAATTTCTTAGAAAATCCGTAATAAATAGATAATATTGTTAGCATTTGCTTTTCAATATGTTAAGCTGATAGTGCAGTGCTTTACTTTGCAAATCGATCACTTAAAATATTTTAAGATGGTGGACATTGTAAGATTTTAAGAAAGTAGCAAGGACTTTTCGTCAGTTATCGTTCATGTATGGCCATCACCAGCCAATCAAAAATCAATAAATAAAAACCTGGGCACAATCGGTACAGAACAAACAATTTCTGGAATGCCGAGGAAGCTATAACAATAGGAAGCTATTTCGGCCATGTAACTAAGTTCAAACACGAAAAAAGCACTTATACGATCGGGCTACTGGCTTGGAATTTTAACTCGATAGACGCAAAAATCATAACTCGATCATCAGTCGAGTGTAATCCAAGACTGAAGTTCGAATGTGGGTCATGCCAGGTCAAAAACTAGGTCACAGGGTCACTTAGTGCGTTTTTCAACATTCATCAAGGTGCTTTTGTGAAGGCAACATGCAAAACATTCTGTGTCCATACAGCATGTGGGGGGTTTTATCACGTCTGTGACAAAGCTCTAGTTTTCTCAGTTGTAAACCTAATTTAATTATACTTCCTAATAACACAGTATTTTGTGGAGTTGGAATAGGACATCAATATGGGACTATATTGTTTTTTCAACAGTGCATAATATGCAGTTTTACATGTTGTATTGATTTAGTTTAACAAATAATAATTAAAATAGATACTTTCATATATAATAGCATCATTTAAAATGGTTTTTTTTACAAAACTGTTTGTTATGTCTTCCACTTAAGTAGTGGGGGACATATTGTTTTTGCCCTGTCTGTTGGTCTGTCTGTTGGTCTGTCTGCGCCAACTTTAACATTTTGCAATAACTTTTGCTATATTGAAGATAGCAACTTCATATTTGGCATACATGTGTATCTCATGAAGCTGCACATTTGAGTGGTGAAAGGTCAAGGTCATCCTTCAAGGTCAAAGGTCAAATATATATGGCCAAAATTGCTCATTTTATGAATACTTTTGCAATATTGAAGATAGCAACTTGATATTTGGCATGCATGTGTATCTCATGGAGCTGCACATTTTAAGTGGTGAAAGGTCAAGGTCATCCTTCAAGGTAAGAGGTCAAATATATGTGGCCCAAATCGCTTATTTTATAAATACTTTTGCAATATTGAAGATAGCAACTTGATATTTGGCATGCATGTGCATCTCATGGAGCTGCACATTTTGAGTGGTGAAAGGTCAAGGTCAAGGTCATCCTTCAAGGTCAGAGGTCAAATATATGTGGCCCAAATCGCTTATTTTATGAATACTTTTGCAATATTGAATATAGCAACTTGATATTTGGCATGCATGTGTATCTCATGGAGCTGCATATTTTGAGTGGTGAAAGGTCAAGGTCAAGGTCATCCTTCATAAGGTCAAGGTCATCCTACAAAGTCAAACGTCATATAGGGGGACATTGTGTTTCACAAACGCATCTTGTTTTTTTTTATAATTTTCATAAAATGAAACTGTCCATGCCACACACAGTTGAAAACTACAATTAAAATGAACTTAAAGCTTAATAAGCAATATCCTATTACTTATCAAGCTTGAAGTGTAAATAAATCATTACAAACATTAATTCAATACATGAAAGGAACAGTTTTGTTTTAGAATATCAACAACACAATGTCCATTCCCAGTTTGATGTCTAATTCCAAATTCACATAATACAGTGTACTTATAATACCTTTGGAATTGGTTGCAAAACATGTCTAATTATTGCGATGACGCTCATTTCATTTAAGTCCCCTAATGTGTTCCATACAAAATTACATAGTAGATTACTGTATAAATATGCACCAACATGTTAAACCTGTTCAAACATGGTTACAAAATAGTCATCTGCCATATTTTGGATGGTGATTTTATGCATTTGTAACTAGCACATTTACCTTACACCGAACACAAAAACATGTATGTTTCCGGTTACACACTCAAAACAATGAGGGTCAGTAGGTTCGGATATTTTTTTATATTTGGTTCGAAAATGTTCGGAATTATTAGATGTTCGTACTCATATTGTACCAACATGATTCAAATAATATAAATCAAATTTACGAACAAAACAAATCAAGGTATTACAGATGCTGACCATCTTGTGATAATCAAGTACTGTTTCACACTGGCGGTTACCGCACAAAACAAATCAAGATATTACCGATACTGACCTTCTTGTGATAATCAAGTTCTGTTTCACACTGGTGTATTAACATGTTAAAACAAGTCAGGTTGTATTAGATATAAACATGACTGTGCCTTGTCATTGGATTTTTTTCCCCTACCCTGAATTCCAAAATGGTGGAAGATAATGGCAGCTCTGCCTTCTTGTCAAGCCACTACGCTTGAGCAGTCGGCCATTTTCAAAGATAGCGGCGTGGTTTAAAGTTCAGGCCTTTAAAGATCTACATAGGGACCAAATAGTGTCAAACAATATCGTTGTTGTCCACTCGCGATTTTTTGTTAAAAGAATTGCAGTCACGGGTAAACTCTTGACGGTCGATCGGGTAACCGGAAATAAACATAATTTTTCGTTAGGCCTTATACAATTAACGCTCCATAAAAACAGCTCGTAATTACTAATCTTAACCCTTTTACACTCCATTTTTAGCTCATCTGAGCACAACATACTCATGGTGAGCTATTGTGATCGTCATTTGTCTATCATGCAGCGTCAACATTAACCTTGTTTACACTCTAGAGGCTACATTTATTGTCCATTCTTAATGAAACTTGTCTGTGGGTGTGTCTGTCCAAAAATGCTGCGTCGCGTGAACCTCGAAATTGCTTGAGCTAAAGACATGCAACTTAACAGGAATATTGGTCAGCATGTTGTATATCCTTCAAGTCATGCACACCATTACTGTCAGCTGTTGTCATTTTGCTAATAACTCAATATGTATGTAATCATGTTATACAGGATGAAGAAGAGCGCGACATCCTGGTAGGAAAGTCGAAAAGTCCAACAAAGATGAGAACAATTTACATACAGGATGAAACGGTGGACAGGGTAAAAGTGGCTTTGTGGAGAAACACTAACAAAAACGTCAGAACTGGGGATTTCGTCAAAATCACTTATTTGACAATACACACTTACCAAACAAAGTACACAACTGAAACCAGCTTCAATTCTACCTACACAACTTCAGTTACTGTAAGTAAACAATTTGACTGCATACTTTAAGGATTTTTCAAATAATTTAGCTAAGATGCACTAATGGTGGGCAGAACACCATGACAAGTTGCCTATTTTTGTGCCCCCCCCCCAAAAAAAACAAACCATGTCCGTCTGTTTGCTGTTCTTCCGTGCGTCTGAAAAAAGTTTGTGATATGCATATCTACACTTATTGCTTAACATGTAAATTTGTGCACCTGTGGTTTTTCATTTGATTTCAATATCTGAAAGCAGAGTAATGGCTCTCGACTTAGTAAAATTATACTTAATAAAGTTTGCGCATATCTATTAAAGTATAAGGCGTACAGTCTTGACACTTCAAGAAAGAAAAGACCTACAGTCACTGTCTTGAAACTTTTTAGCATTATTGCTCACTATGTGAAGTTGTGCATCTGAGTTTTATTTAGTTTTGTTTCAATTGGTAAAGCAGAGTTGTAACCCCTGACTTAGTAGAATTATACTTAAAAGAGTTTATTCCTACAGTCCCGAAACTTAATAGGCTTGTTGCTCATCATGTGAAGATTCGCGCCATGTAACATTTATGGCCCTTGGTTAATTTATGTTGCTTTTAATATGAGAGACTTAAGACTTGTAAGATTTTTGCTAATCATGTAAATAATAAGCTGTGAAGGGAGGCACCCGTGTCCAATGGACACTTTTCTAGTCTATGTCAAGTCAATGCTAAATGTCACCTGTTGTTATTGTATAAAACTTTAAAAGCCAATGTAAAAGGCCTACTAAAGGTATCTTGTTCCTGAGTAAAAGTATGTTCTATTTAGGTTTTTCCCAAATTCTAGATTTCACAACACATTCCTTCCCATTTGAAAGAATCCATCCAGTACCTTCCCCAAAATTTTTTGAAATCCCCGAGTTGCTCTGTCTAGACATAAAAATTAATTAGTATTCTTATAAAAAATCAATCTGATTCTACACAAGATTATCACGATTTAATTTAATTCAATTTAAGAAGCGTTCGACATTGTGTGGCTGACTTTAGATCACTTGCCTCTCACAGATGTAGGTTCCATCCTCGCTCTGGGAGTTGAATTTTTATGCCCCCATTCTAAGAAGAGGGGGTACATTGTATATTGCTTTGCACATGTCTGTCGGTCGGTCCGTCCACCAGGTGGTTTCCGAATGATAACTCAAGAACACTTGAATCTAGGATCATGAAACTTCACAGGTACATTGATCTTGACTCGCAGATGACCCCTATTGATTTTGATGTCTCTAGGCCAAAGGTCAAGGTCACAGTGACCCGAAATAGTAAAATGGTTTCCACATGATAACTCAAGAACGCTTAGGCCTAGGATCATGAAACGTGATAGGTAGATTGATCATGACTCGCGAATGAACCCTATTGATATTCAGGTCACTAGGTCAAAGGTCAAGGTCACAGTGACCCGAAATAGTAAAATGGTTTCCGGATGATAACTCAAGAACACTATGGCCTAGGATCATGAAACTTAATAGGTAGATTGATCATAACTTGCAGATATCCCCTATTGACTTTCAGGTCACTAGGTCAAAGGTCAAGGTCACAGTGACCCGAAATGGTAAAATGGTTTCCAGATGATAACTCAAGAACGCTTATGCCTAGAATCATGAAACTTCGTAGGTAGATTGATAATGGCTGGCCGATGACCCCTATTGATTTTCAGGTCACTAGGTCAAAGGTCACGGTCACGGTGACCCAAAATAGTGAAATGGTTTTCGAATGATAACTCAAGAACGCTTATGCCTAGGATCATGAAACTTCATAGGTACATTGATCATGACTCGCAGATGACCCTTATTGATTTTCAGGTCACTAGGTCAAAGGTCAAGGTCACGGTGACCCCAATAGTAAAATGGTTTCCGGTTGATAACTGAAGAACGCTTATTCCTAGGATCATGAAACTTGATAGGTAGATAGATCATGACTTACAGATGACCCCTATTGATTCTGGATGACAACTCAAGAACGCTTATGGCTAGGATCATGAAACTTCATAAGTACATTGATCATGACTGGCAGATGACCCCTATTGATTTTCAGGTCACTAGGTCAAAGGTCAAGGTCACAGTGACAAAAAACTTCCACCCAAGTGCCCGCTCATGAAATGCTCAAGGGGACCTGCTCAGGGGACCTTGGGTCTTTCTCCACCATGACAAGCGGGAAAAGGCGCCATATAGCCATTAAACGTGTCAATGCGACGTTAAAACAAACAAACAACTTCTATTGTTTTGTTAATGTCTGATGCTGCCTTATCCTTGAAAAGTAATGTTTGTATTGCCATATGAAATATTTCCTTATTTTTCCAGAAAGTCGAACCACCAACTGTACATGTGACACTTACAGTAATTAGTGCCTGTGCACAAGATGACGTTACAGAACTTCTCCTCAGTGATGACTCTGTGAGGGCAATTCCTTCACAATTATTAATGGCTGCCCTTCCACAAGAACTTGAAGAAGTATTGGATCCAGAACAGTGATTTTTTTTGCCAGAAATTACAGCCGATATTCGGCTGCTTCCCAATTGCAAAAAATGACGTTTTTTCCCAAAAATTTGATTAAAATTTCCCAAAAAAAGACAAAATTTTCCCAATAAAGCCAATAAGATTACAATGTAATTAAGCAATAATTTCGAACGAGTGCCGATCGAGTTGCCGAGTCGTCGCCGAACAACAACTGACTTACGTATTTTTCGCGAATTTAGCCGAATACGATTTTACGTTGCTATCCACATCTCTCTCTATATTGCGGAGGATACCGACGATAGTCGATGTATCCCGATTGTAAACGCCTGTTTTAACACACGCCCAAGATGGCGGCAAGCAGACGAGAAATTTGCGATGAGCGGCGAAAATGATAAATAACATTCAAATTAACAATGGATATCATATGGTTATTACGGATTAATTTAATGCGTTTGTCAATTAACGCAAAATATAACGTTTGAGATAAAAACAACAAATATTTATTACAAATCTTCACAGTGAATGTGCATCACGGAAATCAGTGTTGGGAAATTGGAATTAGTCTACCGTTACTCACAAAGTTAATGCATTTAAGATGAGTATCGTTCGAAAATGGAAAGAGACAAACATGATATGATTTATATGTTAGTGGATCTGTATAAAATCAGATTCAAATGCATATTCTGCTTTATTATGTTTGTCACGCTTTACAGTTTACTGAAATAGCATTGAAGTGCACGATGTTGAAAGGTAAAGAAATGAAATACATTATTTTAACTCCATATAATACATCATTAACATAGCAAGACCACTAAAGCGTTTTTTTTATAAATATTTGTTAATGTTTTCACCATATGATATTTAATTTAAAAGAATACTGAATTAAATTCTTACTGTTAAAGAGGTTATGATTAAATGGTATATTTAAGAATCTATATAGATTATTACAAGTTCAATATGAATGTGGAAGGATATTAACTTTAACATTGTCTTCATTGTAAGAACACATTAAATTAGTACTTTATTAAATAAAAATGCTGTCAAACATACTTTAATAATTTTAATTCTGTTCTTATAATCATATTTATAATGTTTCCCAATTTCATGGTTTATCACGCTATTTTTCCCAATTTCATGGTTTATCGCGCTAATTTTCCCAATCCAAAAGGCACAGGCTGTAAGAAAAAAAAGCAAAAAAAATCACTGCCTTGAGTTACCAGTTTCAGTTGATGTGTAACAAATAGTTGACAATATCAGATTAAAAAATACATATTAACCCTTTGCATGATGGGAAATTTGTCGTCTGCTAAAATGTTGTCTGCTGAATTTCTAAAATTAGCATTTTCTTTGATTTTTTCAAAGAATATTATCAGAATAGCAAATAGTTTGGATCCTGATGGACGTTCTGTGGCGTCTCATCTGGATCCAAACTGTTTGCAAAGGCCTTCACAATTCGGTTCCCGCACTGAAAGGGTTAACCAGTAATTGCAACTAGAAAGATAAAGGGCTCTGCCCTTTATTGTGGTTGGGGACGTGCGACACTTGACCCTCAGTCTTATTTTCCAGATTTCACATTTGGGACAATTGACACCCCTGCTATAGAAGCCTATTCATAAGTAAATCGGTAATCTCCATTGGGCACTCATTGAGTAGATGCTTATTGAACAGTGTAGTAAGTTGATCTCTCTAGACACTTTCACTAGTATTATTACCGGATGGATTGGATTAGGTCCAAGACTAACATATTTACAAATGTTACAGAATTATAACTCTAATTCGGGCTAGTAAGAATTGATTCGGGCTATTGAAATTTCCAAGCTGGTAGTCTGATCAAGCTAGTGCCTCAAAAAAATAATGCCAAGACTGGAACTTGGCCTAGACATCATATAGATACAACTTATGATTAAGTTTGGTGAAGATTGGATGAAAACTACTTGAATTTGAGAGCATACAACATGCTGTATGTGACCCCGTGAACTCGTTTTTTGACCCGGCATGACCCATATTCGAACTTGACCTAGACATCTAGATAAAATTTCTGACCAAGTTTGTTGAAGATCGGATGAAAACAATTCGAGTCAAGAGAGCGGACAACCGATACAGATCAGATGGACAGACAGACAAGACTCCTATATACCCCCTTTAACTTCGTTTGTGGGGGTATAATGAAATTATAAGCCAATGAAAAGAAGTAATATAAATACCTGAATGACTTTCCCGCGAACAGTTGTTTTGGTTTTTGAAGGTGACCTTAGTGCTTCTCTCAATGAAACCATAGGAGCCGCTGGTGGATTGACAAGAGCCTTACCCTCTTGTACTCTGCTGTCAGGGACTTCAATTTCTTGTGTTGGGAACAGTCTAGATGTTCGGGTTAGAATGATATACCCATCCCTTCGGATGAAATTTCTCAACATTATTGTTTTCCTTCAATAAGTTTGTTGAATTGGGTTGGGTCATACGACACAACTTTCACAGTTTTTTTGTCATCTGCTATAGCAACAGACTTTGACTGCTTTGTCTCACCATTGGCATTAGTATATGTCTCTGGACTGCTTGCAAACACAACTCTGCCCCTTGCAGACTTGTCATAGGGCATGCTTTGGTCCATGTTCATGATTTCTTCTAAGGTTGACATCTGCAAAGATATAAGTAGAACAAATGTAATTTATCAAACAAGAGTACTGCTTGTGGGTGCCAACGCTTAACTGCAGTTGTTTGTTGCCCTAGCATAACTCGATAACTGAAAAATATTGCCCAAATATTTATGTAACTTTTCATACAAATATGCCTCGTCTGTATAAAGACCTATTGCAAGTTTGAAGAAAATGTCCTTATATTGAAGGAGATAGCTGCATTTTTAAAGAAATTTGCTGAGTTGAAAAGGGGCATAACTGTGAAAATACTGCCCACTATTTTGTGTAACATGTTTAACAAATATGTGTTGTCAGTATAAACAACGAGTACAAGTTTGAAGAAAATATGTTTAGTGATTTTACTTACTTCTCACCAAAATGATCAAGATACAAGAGGTTTTACACCTTTGTACAGCTGATCAACCGTGCCTTTGATTGTCGCAGTCGGCAGTCCATCGAGCCAGTGTCAACTTCTTCGAGAAGTGGACACTAGTCACACTCTTTTTACACATTTCGCCGTAATCCAATACATTCAAATTACACAACCAAAAAACCCCAACCGTCGTCACTTGTGCAGACATTTCTTAAATCATCGTAAAAGAAAAAGAAAGATACAATAATTGCTAACAGTTGTACGGTTGTTTTGCGTTTCATTAAAAGTAAACCAATCAAATGCCACTAATTGGTCACGTGATTTGAAACGTAGCACATCGTCATCAAAATGGAATTTTATTGATAAAACGGAAGTGAGATTCTCGCATGAATATGCAAACAATATAAAACCTATGCCGTATCCAATGCTTAGGAATTTTGCTTCAATAATATTTTATTACACGTTCTATGACACTTTCATGTTATATAGTTATGTTCTGTATTCACAATGCGGGTTATTGAGAACTTCTTTGCAGGGACCTATTTGTTTGTATAGGTCCCTCTTCTTTGATTGCGCATGAATGACCGCCAAGTGGTAAATCGGACTTTTCCAAATTCATTCATTCGCGGTTGTTTTGGCAGCCAGCCAAGTCAGCTTAATCCAAAAAACGGTTTAAGTACTTTAAAACAAAACACTCAACTAAACTGTGTCAATGAAATGCATCGAAAAAACCTCTGCGAAACTATACTCAATACAAATGATACATCATCGGTAACATAAAATAACACATCAGCTTTACCCATACAAACAACAACAATAACGTCAGCAACGGCATACTTAACGTTTTAAGAAAGGTTTCAATTACTATGAGCTTAACATCACTGTTACTTAATATACCATTCTCTCTTTTAGCAGCCTTTAATAAAAAGAATATATATATTTAATCAGTATTCAATAATACAGCATTAAAGGCTTTTATCCCACTTTTACACCGAAATCGGTTGATTAAAGCCCCGTTGATTAAATTTCATCTATAATCAACGGCAAGGCTATAATCAATGGCACGAAATGACGTCATCAACTTCCGAACCGGGACTACTTTTTCCCACGCACCTCGTCGCCTGTATTTGCCAAGTGCATTAATAATAAAACAATCTCAAATGTTTGTCAATCTTAATGACCTTAAAACAAATAAAAGTAGCAAAAAACCGTGTTTTTTGTCATTTATTTTTATTAAAACCTCTAGTATTATGTAAATTTAACACTATGTTGCAAATAGGTTCTGTTGTTGTTGCTCCCCTTTGAAGAAGTCAGTTCGAGTTGCTCCCCTTTGACTATAGAACACAATCGTCTGCGAAATCGTAAACCCCTCAAAATGTCTGACGAATTTGACAAAGTCAATTTCTCATTAACTTGGGATGAATTAAATAATGAACATGAGCAACAAGCAACTGAAGTGGAATTAACACTAAGCCAGTTCCAGGAACAATATGGGTTTCATCCATCTATTTTGTTCACAAATGAAATTGAATTGACCATTGAGAATGAAACCAGCCCCAGTAGTAACGCACCATCCAGTAGCAATGTCTTCCCCCCAACTTTAGATCTGCATGAGAATAAAGAGTTCTTAGATGTTAACCTCACTGATGTTGGTGATTTCATTGTCCAAAATGAAAATAAAAAGACTGTATCGAAGACCTTGTCTGACATAAACAAATTTAAAAGGTTTCTTATGTCAAAAGCTGAATCAAAAGAAATCCACCACATAGAACCAACTCTTCTTGATGAGTATTTGGCCACTTTCCTGTTGTCCCTTAAAAAGTCAAATGGCACAGATTTTGAACAAAGCTCCCTCCGTGGCATCATTGCTAGTGTTGACAGGTACCTGAAACGACATCGCTATGGATGTTCAGTCATGACAGGGACTGGAGCCCAATTTGCACTCACAAGGGACACCTACAATGCAAAGAAAAAAGTCTTAAGATACAGGTAAAATTGAGATGAACGGTTATAACTAAAAGAAATTTGGCAAAAATAACATATTCAACAGAAAACGTATCATTTATGACAAAATTGGGAAAAAATCCCAAGTGTAGTCTGTACGAAACTAATACCCTGTCGACATAAAGTTGCAGTTAATAAATATAACTCTAAAAGTCACATTAAAAGTAATACTGTAAGCCTACGAAAGATAGAATACTCAAAAAATAAATTTAAATTTAAAAATATAGTCGAAAAGTTAAATGAAACAGTATAATAAATATAAATCACCAATTTAGGGTATGGGAAACCGTCCTAGGGAGGCCCATCCGCTGAGTGATACCGACATCGATCTGCTCTGGGAGAAGGGGATCCTTGGCACGGAGTCTCCGAAAGCCTTGTTAAATACAGTCTGGTTGAACAACTGCCTTCATTTTGGCTTGCGAGGTACAACGGAGCAATACAATTTGCGGTAAGAAACATTTTTACACACAAACACACAAAATATGTATCAATTTTTCTCATTATTTTTTCACCCCATTCACTAAGTACATCCGCTTCAACTAAATTGCTGTATTTAATTATTGTTCATATCTGACATTAAATTAAGATTCTTGTATTTTGTTAGGTGGGGAGACGTCCGCCTCCGTGTAGACTCGAATGGTGTCGAGTATCTCGAGTTAAACGAGCGGCAAACGAAAACGCGCACAGGAGAGAACATCGCTGACATAAGAAAAGTGTCTCCCAAGATGTTCGGCACTTCTGGACCAAGAAATCCCGTGTTAATTTACAAGCTGTACTCGAATATGCGTCCATCTGATTTTTCTTCAGATCAGCACCCTTTCTACCTGGCAACACGCACAATTGACACTGCATCCCAGTGGTTCTTGCGTCAACAATTGGGTGTCAACAAGCTGGGTCAGATGCTGAAGGCCATGGCAAAAGACGCCGGCTTTCCCGAGCACAAGAGAATAACCAACCACTCAGTTCGCAAATTCCTGGTCCAAAAACTTCGAAATGCAAACATTCCACCCACTGAAATCATGGCCATAACAGGGCACAAAAATGTCCAGTCCATAACCAATTATTCCACCATATCTGTTGAACAGCAGCAAAAGTGTTCCAACATTCTTGCTCAGTCCAGTAAATGTAACAAACAAACAGCTTCCTCTTGTTCACCTTCATGCACTGAAACTATGGTCGAAATGCAGCCTACACAACCACTGTCTACCGTTGAACAAGTTGATCTTGATTTTCGTCCCACCCAGTCACTTCACCAGCAAATGTCTTTCTCTCGTTCGAACAACTTTGCCTCACAATTCTTTGGTGCCACTTTCCACATTCAAAATTTTAATGTGAATAATTAGATTAAATCCAAGTTGTTATTGTTATTTCGTCACGAAATAACCACATATTACAACAAAGAAGCAAATGTTTTGCACCTCGTGTTCTAGTTGATAGTCTGAACATCGAAAGTGAATTGTGTGTGGTGTTAGGCTACGTTGTATACAGATGTAGTTCCTTGTATATAACAACTAAATGTTATATTAATGTTATAACACTTTTAGATTTGCAATTCAATATGAATAAAATTGTTATTAGTAACGCACGATTCTTTGTCACAGAACTATATTCTGTTTTTTTTTAAATGACAATTTGATCAGCGGTTATTTTTGGAACGAGGAGTAATACACTGATCTTGGTTACACTACAGTCATTATCAAAGTACGACAAACACTCATGAAAACTAATTTTGTTAAAATAAAAAGGTTTACTGAATAAGGCTCGTGCTTTTTGTTTTCTAAGCCTCGCATGATAAACCTGATCTATAATCAACACTAACCTATTATTCTCTATATAACACATTATCAGGATAAACCTGTTTGACCTAAAGAAATGTGTTAACGTCACAAAAGATTATGACGTCAAACATTGTTACGTTTCGACAAGGGTCTTAGAGGCCTCCAAAAGGTCGTTTGAAAGGTTTTGGAATGCTCCCGTAGTGTAGATATACTCCGCCACGAAATGTGGGCTGAAGTCAATATTTCGTTTTGCTGCATCGAATCTCTGCAAATACGATAACGAATTAAAGTTTGTATACATGTATATATCTTATATTGTATCAGCTCTATGACTGATGCTGATGACTTCTAAAGACGGCATATGAGCTCGACGCAAAATAATTAAGACGAACAACACATGTGACCTCCATTAAAGAAAATGGCGGTTTTTTATATCTGAAAGCTTACGGCTAACTGTACAATTTCTATTCATAAATTCGTAAAACGTTGAACACTGTTAATACGGAATTGATTATATTGAACCATATACAATCTGAACTGTTGAAACCACAATACAAAAATAGGCTACAAAAATGCATAAAGCAAAGGTTCAAACGCTGTAACAGTTAGTGAAGTCGTTTCCATTAATTTCTACATACAGTTTGGTAGAGAAATACAAACAGGTATTGTGTTGAAGTCTTTACTGGAGAGACGAATCCACTTATATAATAAATATTTATTCAGTAAACCTAAAAAAAATATCATAAGATAAATTATTTTCCACTTGAATTGTATACAAGGCAAATTACCGAGTGTTGAATTTGATAACATGTACTTAAATATGGTTATAATTTGTTAAATAAACGTCTCATAAAAGCATTTGTACCAGAACTATTTTCAAATCATGATGATTTGTGGGACAAATATTTTTGTTGATTTCGTGTTTCGACGGATTTAAGATCTAAACCAATATTTATAACCAACGTTACATCTGTATAAGACCAAATTACCGTTAGCACAACACACATCAGTATCCAATAAAATGCACGCAGACATCCTGCTTTTAATTTGCAATCTATGTAAGTCCAGATTTTTCACAAAGAAGAGTACATTACACTGTGTACTCAGCTGACTTTTGACAATTCATTTGTTAAACGCAATGCAGTAAAGCGGTATCGATAACGTTAACATTGTTTTATTAGAATGATATGACGTGCGTGCTTTGTACATGTAGTTATGAAAATAGTTCATATGAGCATGTACTTTCATTATAAATACAATCATCAAGTAATTTCAAATCAATAAATACCAAACATACGGCACTTTACAGCAAATGCAAAAAATACCATTCGAACAAATATCAAACGGCTGTAATTATCTTATTTAGAACTGTTCGTTCACCATGTTGCAAACTATAATTATCAAAGGGCATTTGCATCATGGTACATTTACTTCAGTTGTAAGATAACAGTTCGAATGACGATAAGACACTGATCAAAACAGTAGTTGTGATTCGTTTTTTGAAACTTCCTTCGCTCATGCTGCAATCAATAATATTTTCAAATAACATTTAAATCAATGTTTCGTCGACTAAAATCGTTATATCATATATAAGGAAGTAAAACTTCAGCTGCTGCAGCATTATTGAATTCTTATTATAAACAATGTCACTTTTACAATGGCTTACCTGCTTAAATGTTTATGGGGATTGTCAAGTGTCAACAAATAACATTTAGTGTAGTGTAGTGTAGTGTAGCGTAGCGTAGTGCAGTGTAGCGTAGCGTAGTGCAGTGTAGTGTAGTGTAGTGTAGTGTAGTGTAGTGTAGTTTAGTGTAGTGTAGTGTAGTGTAGTGTAGTGGTAGTGTAGGGTAGTGTAGTGTAGTGTAGTGTAGTGTATGGTAGTGTAGGGTAGTATAGTGTAGTGTAGGGTAGTGTAGGGTAGTACTCGTATAGTCTCGTATAGTATACGTCTAGTAGTAGTATCGTCTCGTCTCGTCTCGTCTCGTCTCGTCTCGTCTCGTCTCGTCTCGTCTAGTCTCGTCTCGTCTCGTCTCGTCTCGTACTCGTCTCGTCTCGTCCTCGTCTCGTCTCGATCTCGTCTCGTCTCGTCTCGTCTCGTCTCGTCTCGTCTCGTCTCGTCTCGTCTCGTCTCGTCTCGTCTCGTCTCGTCTCGTCTCGTCTCGTCTCGTCTCGTCTCGTCTCGTCTCGTGTCGTGTCGTGGTCGCGTAGCGTAGCATAGTGTAGTGTAGTGTTACTTAGCGTAGCGTAGTGTAGCGTAGCGTAATGTAGTGTACTGCAGCGTAGTGTAGTGTAGTGTAGTGTAGTGAAGTGTAGTGTAGTGTAGTCTTCTTTGTGTAGTATCTGGATTTACCTAGATTTTGCGGAACAAACTCAGGATGTGTGCATAAATTACACTGGATATTACATTATTTAATTCGTTTCGTATTTCAGTCTTGATAATCAAATACCGACATAATGATTTATTTGAATTTCCTTTGCATGGATAGGTCTACTCACACAAATCAACAAAACTTTATGAACTCGAACAATACTGGATTCACAAAAGGTCGCATCTATTATTCCATTAAAAATGTGAATCACCGATCATATTGATACTTTGCGCAGGCCTTTCCTTTTTCTAGATATGCTATGATTGAATGCATACAACCTTTAATATGTGTTTAATGTTCAACGTAGCTTTCATACAAAATAATAACGAAGCTTTCATACAAAGAAAAAAAACTGACCAGTCTTTTAATATTGTTTAACAACGTGGTAAAACGTGATCCGCTGTAATAACTAAACACAAACATATGCGCGAAAATAAAATGACAAGTTTTTTTCTCTATACACATTTTACGTGTTGACGAGTCATATACGCTATACACGTGCGCTCGGTATGTTCTATCGGGTGTCATCGCCATGCATATTCATGTAACACATCTCTGGTCATTCGCCCATTCAGTGCCGAACCTGGAATGCCTTGCATTGCTTTTAAACTGATTTCATTCAAAATCATGAGCGGCCTTTGATTGGCTGAGGTATTTCATTAGATCAGATACCAAGAAAGTTTCCGGCTGGGCCGCTGCAATTTAAGATAAATACTTTAAGGAGCTATATGTCGATAGCATGTAGATCGTGTATTTCAACATATTAAGTCAGAAGCTTTTCATATTAGGATAGGAACGTTGAATGAGGTCATTAAAGTACTCAAGACGACGTTTTAACTTTAAACAATACTTTTTTTTAAATATTGGAGTTAGTCTACCAAATATGCAATAGCTTGAGCGAAATCATTGCGAAATCAACACAGAAAACACAGAATGACACATATATTTCCTAGAAAATTTTTAAGTTTGCGTAGATTCTGATGACTTTATATAAAAAACCACCGCCAGCATTGCTAGCAAATCTACTTGTGCTACTCATTTCTTTCATGTGTTTGTTTTTATTTTCTGCACCGTTTATGGTTGAGTATGAAAACAATTCTACACCGTGCGGTTCTGCCAATCAAGAAATACAAAAAGGATATTGGAAAGTTATTTGGTATCAAATCTAAACCAGACAATCACGGACTGTGTTGGTCAATAATCGGTGTATAGTGCAATTGTCAATAATAGAAAACGGTTACATAATCCATTTAGCAAGTCTCTGGGAATAAAGGGCTTTATACGTCTGCGTGTAGTGTCTTCTCACATGTCCCTTTGCAATCTTCACTGTATGATCAGAGACGACACTTAACGAGTGTATGAAATGTTTCGTTTAAGTGAAGTATTTTCTAGACAAACATCCAGCCCGGGCGAAAAGAGTCAGATAGTGGTTTATGTTCATGAACATTACACTTTGACATCCATTCTTTGAATTATAGAAGAAAGGCATTACAAACCATGTGTTCTATGTAATAGGTAGTTTGCTATACAATGCACAACGAATATTATAACTTGAATTTTTCCATCATTATTTGTATGCTTTGGTCTGTTGTGTAGCTATAGTTATTGCCATATGGCTCAACATGTACAGGGTAATCATATTACATGTTTGTCTTATTGCATGGTTGGTGGAAGACAATTACGTACACAAGTCAAATACAGTTTTCATTTCGATGTGTGTTATTAATCTCTAACACAAACGCTTGCCAATGTTCGTAAAATATTCTGTACAACAAGATATATGCGGCGTACTAACGCCCCGCCACAACAAGTAATTGTGACCTATTTTCTCGGTTGTCTCACGCACATGCCTTTCCTACTCCAGTGAATATCCAGAACTACATGACTTTAAAAACAAACATTGCCGTATTAACTTTTTGATTGATCAATATAACTCTGCCCTCGCACATGCTCATTGTTGATTGCCTGACTCGCTAATGTGTCGATTAAAAAACGTGCTAGGAAACTCACAAAACTATATATCCCGTGTGACCTGTTTGACGAGGGGTTTTGATAGGTATACCTATCAAGGCAAGGAACTTGCATTTTGATAACTAGTCATTTTGGCATCTATTATGTATTATATTCATTCTGGCATCCATTATAGATAACAGCCTAAGTAGAATGTTTGTTTGACCTATACGTCACTTTATTGGTCTAAAACGCAGTAATATATGGCAATTTAGGTTTGCTTATTTGCGTTTTGTTTTTAATGTTTTGCGGAATGTTTAAATCAAAATTATTTTATTTTATTTATAGAAATATATGCTTCATTATTAAAAATCCATAAATAATTTCCAAACTTCGAGTATTCTATTTCTATAAATATGGCAGTTATGATAACAGATGTATTAATAATGTTCTATAATTCATGTGTTTTGTTTATACAATGATGTCCCAAAATATTCGTTACGTTGCACTTCATTACAAGCTTAAAACATACGTGTTTGTAACATAACGGCAAATTATCTATGTAATATCAGAAAAAAATAGTTATTATGTCTGAATGTAATGGATTGATCTCGTCCCAATGATACATATGTTCTTTTCTTGCAGTGAACATGTATTATCTGGTCACATCCGTACACTTGGGTGAGCGCTTCTGTTACATTTATATAGCTTGGGATCGTTCACAGCTTGATGATTTTACACTTTTTTCTTTCACATCTGCGGTTCATAAAGAAATATGAGCATATTTACTTCGCGAGATAACAGCTCGTTGACATTTTCCAGGTGAACTGTCGATTGCAGTTTAATCAGCATTTAAACAAATTATGCGTGTATGTTGTGTGATCAACGTTCAATGAATTTTTAAATTTGGTATGATAATAAACACATCGAAATAGCAATTCATAGCAATTCACCAATTGTATACTAGCTACATGATACTCTGTGTTAAATGTAAGTTACCAAACTGGAATATTAACAAAAGGCGGCTACATAGCCTTCGTGAAATAAATATCACTTGTGTGTGAGTAGTAATGATTTGTAATATGTTCACAACACGGGTTTTTATCGTTAGAAAAACAACAGCAAAATAGTTCAACATCGAGATTTTTACTTCAAAAAGACAGAAAAGTGTTTCCATTGTTGTTTTTGAATTAATATGTCAATAGGCACGTTTAATAACAGTTTATATATGTTTGTTTCTGTTCGCTTTGTGTTTGAACACATGTCTGTGTGCAAAAATAATCTCAGTGTGAAAAAGCACATTTCCTTTTCCCGACATCATTTTCATTTTTTTTTCAAACATTGTATCAATGTATAATATCTAGCTTACAGTTCCCTTTAAACCCGCATTTGCATAGTTGTTAGCAAATAAATACGAAAAGAAAACACGATACGTGCAATGTAGTTAATTAAAATCAACATAATTTGAAAAGTTTACACCTCAAGAACACAGAACAGTATTTGTTTAAATCTCAACATTGCAACATGGAGTTGATCTTTGACGCATTAAATAGGCTGACAACAAAGTTATTTCAAATACCCAATTACCTGCTTAATTCATATATCTTGAAATATAATTTTTTCTGAACAAATAGTCATTATTCCAACAAAAAACGCTGTTTGAACTGTTACAACAATTGCGTCCGCATTTATTTGCGGTAGCAGCGAGCGAGTCGATAACGATACTTTCCAAAGCGTCATTTGTCTTTACTTATGATAGTCCTATCATTGACAGGATATACATTTGACAACGAAATGACGTCATTAACGAAAAACAGATTGCTCTTTTTGTCAACTGAAGTGTATTTTAATTGGACATTATCTGGCTCAAGTCACCATAGCAACCGCTGTAAGAATACATTTAATTGTCGTTTCTCTACGCCAAATTAAATCAAGTCTAACACCATGTAGTCAATTTTGATACCATTTATTACAGTTCTTTACGCACAAATGACAATGGTGTATATATAAGACGCAAATTAAAAGGTATACTATATTTATAAAGGCGCTTGATACATAAATAAGATGAATCAGCACGCTGACATAAAGACAGTACGCAAAACTGAAACTAGTGAAAGCATCGATAGCAGCGTAAAGTCAATGTATACAACTAGAATGTACTTGTTATTGTAGCTTAATTGACGAGTGTTAAAACGAGTTTATCAAAGCTTGGATTAATTTTATAATATATTTGGTGCTATTTGGTGATACATAGTCTTCCTAAGTACAGAAAGTATAATCATAATATATTATAAAGATATGTAGGTTATTTAAACTTAAATAAATAATTGTGATGACTTAATTTAAAAAAATCTTAAGCAGGTATTTGTAGATCATTCATATTGATTCCTTCTTTGAAAATAAACACAAACATTTATTTAATGCTACAAGTTTAAGCTTTAAAACTAATCGCCACGGGACATTATTGGTGGTAAATAAGTCTAACATTTATTATCTTGCTCATATAACTTCCATATTCGCTCGCAAATTGTTTAGTTAACGCAATGATAACGATTTCGTTTGCCAATTAATCTACCAATATATTGTTTCTATTTTTGTTTAAAAAATTATTTCATATGTCAAAGGCAAATACGTTTTTGTTCTTATTACTACCTGTGTCGACAAAAAAACAGATTGCATAAAAAGTGGATCTAAATATGAGTAGAATTTGATAAGAACTGTGAGCTGAAAACACAGTTTACTAGGAAATCTATGTCGATATATAGGTCACCAAAACGGTAGACATATATAACACATTATTGTGATAAAGGTTTCATTATCAACACCATTATCCTCCGCCTCCTCATTAGCATCATCATAAACATCATAACCGAAACATATACATTATGGCATTACTATCATAAAACGTTTCAGAATAATAATCGTCACCAGCGGTAGCATTAGTACAAAAGCACCATTATCATGATCAGTATAATCAAGTTTGATTTCAATCTACTGATCCATTTTCATATTTCAAATACACTGATGTATAACCAGAACGTAACGAACGAAGTTAATTGTTAATTAACATACATCCTTCAGCGATTATCGCAGGGTATTCATGTTTTGGTTGGAAATAATATCCCGTGTCGACATGAAATTCATTCACTTTGCTGATAGGCCTAAATTGAGAAGTTCGCTAAATCTATCATCCTCTCACAGGGCAGAAAATTGGTCATGAACTTGATTCAAGTTATTCGTCAGAAAACGTCTTAAATAACGTAATTACGTTGGCTGATTTATGGCACTAGATCAGTTTTTCTTTAACCTCGAACGTATTATTCTAGATTTACCTTTTATGTAGCCTTTGCATTTTTGTTCCATGCCGTAGCCAATGCATTTTTACATATGTTTAAACCGATGCATTGTTACATTTGTTGTAACCAGTGCAATGTTTCATTTACTGTTCTCAATTTTTTGTTTCATATGTTGTAGCGAATGCATTTTTACATTTTAAAGCAGATGTGTTAGTACATTTGCTGATGCAAATTACTTGTTGCATTTGTTATAACTCATCCATTGTTAAATGTGCTATAGCAAATGTACTGTTTAATTTCATGTAGACAATATATTGTTGCATTTCCATAATTCAATGAAGTGTAATACATTATGTAGCGAATGCATTGTTACATCTGCTATTCCCAATGCATTGGAAACCTACATAGATCAGCTAGGGTGTTCCTGTATTGCTTTTGTCATGTATACCAATATTGTAAATATTTTTAATAGATCAGTGGCATATAAAAACAGTTATTTTGAATCGCTTTGCTGTTATATGAGTGTGACATCATAAAGTAACATCTTAATCGACAAATGTGTTGTCGTTATATAGTAACGTTTCTCATATCCGACATATGTGTACTTAACCAATAGTATCACCAGTTCAAAACAAAGCAGCGGATATAAAAGTGAACACAAAGTATTCATCATTCAGTGTTGTTATTTTGAACATACCATTTTCCTCTCAATGTATCCAATACCATTTATTTTATTTGTCACATGAATGTGACTGTTTTCCGAATGCTTGAACAACACGACATTAAATTGTATCGCCATGCTATTAGACAATAAAACGATGTGATTCTATAACCATATGAAATGCGCGCCAGTTGAATTCCGTCATGAGGGTTTGTCTCAATTTCCCTTTTATATTATCTTTGATCTTTGATAGATGGTTTCGAATTAAACACGACTCCCTTTAAAGTACTTGCAAAACTGTTCTTAATATAAACACATTAGTTTGGATTTAGTTCATGTAATAGCCAAACCGTTAAGCGAATTTTATTTTCATATATGAGCAACCAGTTCAACAAAAGTGTCCAAACAAGTCAAAGTGCAATGCAATTGACCGTTACAATCGCCAACATAAGCCCAAGGTCCTTCCAATTATTTTCAACAACGACAACGACAACTACCGCTTGAGCATCATTATCAATATCATCAACATTTAAACAATAAACAGACAGACAAACAGATAGAAACACAGGCACACCGACACACAGACACACAGACAGGACGGTCGAACTGACGGACTGGACGGTCGGACCGATGGACAGGATGGTCGCACAAATTGACAGAGGGAACAACTGACAGACTGACAGACAGGCAGATGGACAGAACGAACCAACGACAGACAGAGTTCCATTGGGAATCGAATAAAACATTATAGCGGCGAGAGTACAAAAAGGCCTTGGTCTTGAAGATAACTTTGTTTTCTAATCAGTTCTCTTACAACTACCATTAGAACATATTTACAGCTTAGTGTATGCCAACGCAAATTAAAACACACAAGAACAATGAAACTTTTTTACGGCTAACTGTATCGTCGCGACTACAAATGAGTTACCATGGCAACACCGTCATCACATTTCCGGCCATCATGAAGTTACAGTGTTGTTTTGTCATTATGCGAGAAGATAATTCCCAGAAAGAGCTATAAACTACATGCCTAACAAATAACAGATATGTTTCGAAAATGTACTGATCTTTGCTTTTATTAATAGTAAATTATTTATTGTATAAAACACGTGAGATTTAAGTTATTATATGTTGTATTTTGGTATTGTTTAACGTATCGTACAGTGTATTAGATTGTATGTATTTAACTGTTTAATTATAATATTACATTTAATAATTAAGTGCCGTTGATATAGTGGTAGAAGAAAAATAGTTAATTAAAGTAGAAGTAATAGCAGTAGTAGTTATATAATAAGAAGAAATAATAGCAGTAGTAGTACTATATTAAGCAGAGGTAGTAGTAGAAGTATTAATGGTAGTGATAGAAGTAGTAGCACAAGTTGTTGCTGTTACAGTAATAATTGTTTAAGTTTATACCTGCTCAACATGATATAAAGCCATACATCCGAACTAACAAACACAGAATGCTTACAAATACCGAAGAAAACTTAACATTCAGTAGCGATAATTGGGCGGAAAGTAAAGTCATCGTCGACAATCTCTTGCACGACGGTTACATTACACTCACCTCTGTGATGGGCTCGAAAAAGTAGTTCGTCCGAATTCGTGTGATTTTAAATCACATGATCATGGCATTCGAAATGTCAATAAGGCCCGGACATACAGGCAGTCGTGAAGACCGAGCAGGACCTGTAAATAAACTCTGAATTAAAACATAAGATTCAACAAACCTTCAATTAAATTGATCAACTGAAGACTTCATCAACTAAATGCCTTAGCTAAATGTTCTTGAATAAGTCTGAAGCAGTCCGCGACAAGTGAAAATGTAGATGTGTAGCTGTCTCGTCAACAAGTAACACAGTGACTCTTGTACGCCATTATATGATAATGTGATTCCAATTTAGAATAGATCAATGGCATATTCACACATTTATTATATTTTATAAATACTGTTATTGCATTTTTTTAAATATGTACTTATAACGTATCTTACATTGTGTTTGTTTCATAATCAAGTTCTCTAAACGGATCTATTCACTGATTTTGGCATATATTTAAGTTTGACATTACATTCTTTATATTGATAAATGTAAACATTGGATCTGAAAAGCTCCAGTAGAAAAACAAGACTAAAAATAAAAAAGAAACAAAAGTAACCCTTAACTGGGCTCGAACCACTGACCCCTTGAGTAAAAGTGTTTCGCTTAGACCACTCGGCCATCCGTGCACATACAATTTGTGATGTATTTGATACTTTATATAAGCAATCTTCGTAGTTTCACAAAATATAACGAAAACAACAGAACCTACAAATTATTCAATAGTTTCGCGTTGCAACGCTTTAACATTTTCAGTTGTTTAAATCGTCAAAAGATGCATATAATTGATATTTTAGATCATGGTAAATGTTCATAGTTTGAATCCGGATCTTCACAATTATTGAAAATCTAATTTCAATTCGTCGCTATTGACAACGCAGCACCAATTCATGCACAATTTCTAGTTTCGGTACAGAGCGTTTAGATGGTATGAAACGCGTATGTTATTTATACATTTTTGTAGTTTGCAAAATGCGCACATTTTGAAGTAAATATATTTGGAACAAAGTCACGTTAAACGAAACGAGTTCACGTATTTGGTATCTGGGATACAGAGTGAACATGGGCTGTCCGGTCATCTTGTCGTGGCCCTGTGGTAAGAACAGCGCAGTCTGAAAATGAGGCTTGGTTGACGTAATTTACTGTCATTGCAAACTTAAGCAGTCTGGTGTGAAAATGGGTGCCATTTTACGTCATGTATATTTATAAAAAAGCAAGACAGACTTTTATAAAAGAGAGGCATTGTAATCATTAACTTTAATATCTTCAATATCTACAAATGAACTCAAATAACTAAAAAAGATTTTCCACGAACAGCGTACATTAAGATTTTGTATTAGAGAAAAAATTATCGCATAAAACATGTTGTTCCAGTTCATTGATTGCATATTTCGCAGTTATTATTTCTTTAAAGGAATGTTATGTGTAAGAGTCATGTATAGCACAGCTTATGAATTTCTCTTCCAGTGCGCCTATGGAAAACATGATCAGAAGTAACACTGGCCGCATTTGGCGTAAACCCCCTTTTGTATGGCGCGGCCCATATATGCTGTACGTTCTAAACATATTTAACACGCTCTTAAGATATTATCTTGTTTAGTATTTCTGAACGGTGTTCTGTATAGTAGCTTAACGAAGTAAAATAATCCAACGTTAAGAGTGTGTTAGTTAAAAGTAATATACTTGAGGAAGGTGAACCGTTTACATATCATTCTCCTCTGCTACATTATTTGGCTGCATGATACCTCAAACAATGTTTTACATAAAATACTAGTGCATTGCATTACATTTGTGACTTAAGCCTAATGTAAGCAATTATTTTCTAGTACATACAACTCCTCTCTATTTTGTTGAGCTCTTCCATGACCACAAACACGTCCGGTTAACATCAACAACTTTTTAATTCTTTTAAAATAAAATAAATAATTCATATTTTCAAATGTAAAATACGCATTTTTTGGATTCAGACGGGATAAAAATACAGCAAATTCACCAAATTCTACATGTATTAAATTTTAATTGGACAACTACCTGGATTATATTCGCGAATGTGATTTATATTGGACTCTATGCTTGATTATAATGAAGCGCAACGGCAAAATAACAAAATAACAAAAGAAAACAAAGAAACAGCAACGAAAGTGATTCTAACGTGAGCAAAATACATCAACAGAGGGACCCGACCGATACCGGTGATTTGGCATCTACAGGTACTATCTTTATACACGAGGATCCCGTGCTACATACCTCGGCGTTATCGACAAATAAATCTACAGAAGCGAGCATTGAATTGGTGGTCTGTGACCTAAAGAGGCATTGTTTATTTACATTAGTGTTTTCTTCGGACAATCGTCTGATGTCGGTCAGTCAAGTGTTTCACTTCTTTATATTTATGGTTTTTGAGTTATAAGGCAACGACAAAACGCAATCATGAACACTGTGAAGATAGCTTTTATGTTTATATTATATTCATGTCGATTCATTGTTGAATTCGATTCTTATGACTTTCAAGTGCACCAGTACCCGGCTGGTTATATTTCGGACTGTGTCAACATTCTACCGGTCAACTATGGACAACATCTGTATTTTAACACATCTGTATCTAACAGAAAACAACCATCGTATGCAATAGAACGAAGAGACAGTTTTTATCCTATATGTTTATTGCTGTGTGGAGATGTCCATCCATGTCCCGGCCCCACTGAAAATGGTTCTACCACAAGCGGCTATGAAGTGTTTAATAAACGTGGACTTCATTTTCTTCACATAAATTCAAGAAGTCTACTACCAAAATTACATGAAATTGATTCTGTATCTCGACGTTACAGGGCTGCATGTATTTGTGTCTAGAAAACCTGGCTAGATGACTCTGTTCCAGATTCGGAAGTAAATATCAACAACTACTCTATTCAGCGAAGGGATCGAAACAGACATGGCGGTGGTGTTTGTATATACGTCAGGAAGGACTTATCCTATAATATTCGTTCCGATTTGAATCGCGATGATCTTGAAGCTATTCGGATTGACATTTTATTACCAAAATCTAAACCTATTTTATGTGGTGCTTTGTATAGACCTCCTTTACAACAGAACTTTTATACCAGTCTAGAATCTTTGTGCTCTTCATGCAATGACTTTTTAGAACATGAATCTATTTTAATGGGTGATTTTAACACTGATGTGTCCATGAACAAATGTAATACACTTTTTAAGTGTTTCAAATCATTTATTTATATGTTTCATTACAAACAACTGATTTCAGAACCAACTAGAACTTGTTCTACCATTGAAACCATAATTGATTTGATATTGGTTTCTAATATTTACAACATTACTCAGTCAGGTGTAATTCACACTTCCTTTAGTGATCATAGTTTAATATTTTGTACTAGGAAAGTTAGTAAAATTCCTATTAGTTCTCATAACAACGTTACTTTAAGATCTTTAAAAAAGTTATTGTTAGTCCCTTAACTCACATCATTAATTTGTCCCTCATACAAGGTCAAGTCCCCGATGATCTTAAGACGGCAAGAGTTGTTCCACTCTATAAAAAGGATGACAAATTGTCTGTAGGTAATTACCGGCCTGTGTCCATTTTAAATGTTATTTCTAAAATCCTTGAAAAGGTAGTTTATGACCAGGTTGAAATCTATTTTAAAGATAATAAATTATTGTATAAATTTCAGTCAGGTTTTAGAAGTGGCTTCTCCACGGATACTTGTTTAATTCACCTAAAAGATTTTATCAGGTATGAAAATGATAAAGGTAATATTGTTGGCATGGTTATGTTAGATTTACAGAAGGCGTTTGATACAGTCGACCACTCAATTCTTCTCATGAAGCTTCGTGCATCCGGTCTTAGTGATAGCGTTTTAAACTGGTTCAAATCATACTTGTCGGATAGAAACCAGCTTGTTGATGTCTCCGGTACCTTTTCTTCTAAGGCCAGTATAACCTGTGGTGTACCCCAAGGCTCAATCCTTGGACCCCTTCTTTTTCTAATTTACGTGAATGATATGTCAGCTGTGGTTAAAAATAAATTGTTATTATATGCTGATGATTCTGGAATCCTTGTTTCAGGTAAAAGTGTACTTGTTGTTGAAAAGGCACTAACAGATGATATGAACATGGTTAGCCAATGGTTGATCGACAATAAGTTGTCATTGCACTTAGGTAAAACTGAGTCAATTGTGTTTGGGTCCAAGCAAAAACTCAGGTCACAATCTAGCATTGATATATCTTGTAATGGTACACCCATTGCTTCTACATCATCCGTTAAGTATCTTGGAATTACCCTTGACCAAAACCTTTCTTTCTGCTCAATGGCTGAGTCTCTTTTGAAAAAGGCCAATTCTAGGTTAAAATTCCTTTATCGTAAGAAAGATTTCCTTACTTTGCATACGAAGAAACTTCTTGTAATGTCACTGATTCAGTGTCATTATGATTATGCTTGTTCTGTTTGGTATAATAGTATAACTCAGTCTTTAAGAAATAAGTTACAAACCTGTCAAAATAAGTTAATTAGGTTTGTTCTTGACCTTGATTCTAGAGTTAATATTGACCAATCTCACTTTAAGTCCCTCAACTGGTAACCAGTTCACATGAGAGTAAATCAAATAATGTTATGTCATGTCTTCAAAATAAGAAATGGCCTTTTTCCAGATTACTTGAGTGAACACTTTGTTTCCCAAGATTCTATGCATAATTACAGCACTAGGCTTAGTAAAAAGGGTGGGTATTGTTTACCCAAGGCCAAATGTCATGGTTCCAAATCCTTTTCTTTTAACAGCATTAAACTCTGGAACTCTTTACCTGAGTCACTCACAGAGGTCAACAGGTTAGAAGGCTTTAAGGTTGCCATTAAAAGTCATTTAATGAATAATATTTAATTTTTTATATATGTGTATCTTTTCACTTTTAATAAGCAGATATTAACTTCATCCAAAGACCTATAGATATAATAGGCCTTTGCTTCATCTTAGGTTTTTATTTTTAATAATTATTAGTTCATACTTCATAACATACATTTTAGCAATATATTTAATTTAGATAATTCATGATACCTCATATCATCAAATTACAACTGTCAAAATATCTATGTGTTGCAGTAATTGATAACATTATCAATTGATCTTAGTTTCCAGCTCCTGTCATATTTTCAGAGCACTACTGTGATAATTAGTTTGATCTCTTTTGAACGGTGATATATATGTTTTATTTCATTAAATAGTTATTTTACTATGAACATAGTTATGTTTAAGGTCAACATAGTTATGTTTAAGGTCTGCCTCTTTTTGTCATGCCACCAATAATAAGGACCACAATGGAAATACGGGCTTGCTCTTTTTTGTGTTATCCTTGGTTTGGTGAGCATGTCATAGTTTATTGTACATGATATAGTTTTTAATAATTGCTTATTATTTTATTCTATGTTATGTTGTGAACTGTGTATATGCTTCCTATGCCGAAATAAATCTATCTATCTATCTATCTATCCTCCGCCTCCTCCAGGGTAGACCTTCAACGACACAAAATATGGGCTTAAGCAAGAGCAAACGGTATCCACTCAGATCAACCTGCGCTAGCTACACTAGCTAATCTGAGAGGACATTTTCTGTCAAGATTATCGCTAAACATACACTTCCTTGTAATAAAAACTGCCATAAAAGTGGACTGCACATCTTAGGTCACACTTGCATCTAGCTTAATAGTGTCGTATGGCATATTCGGTCAGAAAGACTCCGATAAATATGACACACAGGCAAAAAACAATTGCCTGGTAAAAAACAACAACAGCAGTCCATTAACTATCACTAGTACTTTGCGACTATGGCAGCAGCTAGACAAACATTAAAAAGCTGAAAAGAAATAAAACGCTGAATCAATATCTCACAGACCTCGCCAAAATAAAAAAGGGGCGACACCTTCTGCTTTTAAACAAAAGTTCAGTTTAGATTCAATGTGTTGTCCCTTATGAGCCTGAACGACGAATTATCACGCAAATGATTAGGTGAACGTTTTCCCGGAATGAGGCTCAAATACTCTCGTGGTTACTTGATAAATATGTATTTTGCTCACTGTATGGGCTTCATCACCTTCTTAGCGTGGTTATTATGGTCACGCTATATTGTTAGCATGTAATTCATTTAAAATGTATTTATTTAGCACTCATGTTAAAAAAAAAACATGAAATGTTAAATCACTTAAACATTACCTATTGTATCAAATTAAAATTTACATAAAATTTCGACACTAACATGGTAGTGTGGTTTAAGGAAATATTAGATATAAAAGTTGTTATATTGAAATCCAAATTGTAAACATTAACGTTGTCGTGTGACATTATAAAACAGCATTTTACAACTTGCCTTACAGGACCAAAGTTTTCACGCGAGGTCTGTTCGTTTTAAACAAGAGTCTTATATCTCCTAAATGCCTGTTTCACGACGAGTAAGCATCCAACACCAGAATTATATTTAGCAGACATTGCGCGCATATTTCTTTCTTGGATTTGCGGTTACACAATGTAATCAAAGCACAAATATCAGCCTCTGATTCTTGGCACAGAAAGGCGAGGCTTTACCGAAGGCGAGATAGTTCAAACAACGCCATAATTAAATGTAAACCTTGGATCTTTTTCCATTGATCAAATTACTACTTCTTCGAGGTACTGTAATTTGATCAATTATCAACAGAACCGCGACTTTGACCTAGTTTGTGTACTGATCATCGATATAATTATCTATTAAATCACAATTATATTTTCCGAGCCGGACGCGAATCTAAATGCGACCCAGTCATTTCTGTCGACCATTATCGCGAGTCGTTCACCAGCCACATCACAATGATTGCATCCGGTTTGATTCTAAACATAGCTCATAATATTGGCTTTGCTATTGGGCGACTGCACGAAGTTGACCGAGCCACTCCTCATATAAAACTGTATCATATACTGCGCGAAATAGATATCATCTGGCGTAGATTACAAGAAGCTATCGTCTGCGGTTTAATATTATTGATGAATGCACGAGTAACGAGGTGATTCTTCATATGGAAATGTCGCTAGTGCGTAACAGTCGCTTGTTCAAGCAATGCGTTAGATTAAAATTACTTGAGTGCATCGCGATAAGTGGTTTAAACGATATATGAAAATGAAATATAAAAATATTTATAAAAAAAAATTTAAAATAAGAATGCTAACTGGTATATGAGAATATATTATGATTAATATTTTATTTTTATTTTTTTTATTTAAGTGTCGATATTTAAGTTTATTTTTTTTCGAAATTATTATATCACGAAACTGTATATTTGATTACAGTTGCAAATTGTGTAACCTTGGCGCTAACTTCTGTGAAAATGAACGCGTATTGAAAAATATTAATCTTTCGATAATGTGCAATAGTTTTTAAGTTTTTAGCCTTTTAACAGCGAAATCCTCATCACACATCTCCCTTGGCATTGACATTTTTTACAATGACTACGCTCATCTTACTTCATAGAATTGTTGAACTTTGTTGGACTGTCTATTGGTAAAGAAACAAATGAAAAATATAGGAGTTTATGTTTATTTTACATAAATAATAAACACATGTGTGTCATTTAATTGTTGCATAGTCCACGTTTGTTGTATAATATACTTTTGCTCTTATAGCAAGGTTTCTTTTAACAAGCATTATTTGCAGTTAGCTTGACATTGTTGATCGCAATGATATGTTCGTGTTAATGCTACTTACATTGACTTTGAACGATGTCAAACTGATATTGGCGATTACTTGAGAATTTAGTTTTGAATGTATAATTTGTAAAGGCTTTTTCCTTTCTTACATTATTAAATTAGCGCATACTAAAGGTTGCCTTCATTTATAAAATAATATTAAAGCACAACACTAAAACATTGCCATTCTGGACACCAAATGTCGTGAGCACTCGGAATAATTGCAGCAGCGTTTGTTGCTTGTCACGCATATCCGAGTTGTCGATTAAACTCAAATAAATCGTACTGCAATATATTACCCGCACGATGGTTTGTTTACATACAAAGTACGCAAAGACCGCGAGTGAGGTTGATTAGATGTGATGGAACCAAGTCGGCTTCATATATATGAGAACAAGTCTTAAATATTTTATCCGAATGATACAGACAAGAGGCAAAGATGTAATCGAATACTATTTGAATGAGGTAGTGTTGGTTGAAGATAATTATTAAGGGAGGACGAATCAAACTGCCAAGGGGAAAATTCTTTTGTTAATCAGTCAAATTCACAATTACATAATGTCATCTCATTCCTTTTGTATTGTATTATGTTTATGAATATTATAATCTAACATTCACAATTCCGTTTTATCTGGTATGTCAAATTAATTGAGCATAAGATGTTTTGAGTTGATACACCAACGTTACACCTATGTTATTATACTTGACAACCGGTCATTCTTGACATTAACATTTATAACGTTGATAGCTTTCCAAATAAGACACTAACAGGCGCCTTTTAAAGCTTATACCGTCCCAAGAAGTTTATAAAACAGCGATAGCTACAGTCATTAATTTAAATCGATCCTTCTCCCAAATATAACGTATATAAAACTAATTTTCTTGCTGATGCAGACATAAATGGAAAAAAACAACAGAAAATCAAAATTCATTGGCACAGTTTTCTTGTCTGGTATGGCACTTTATTCAAGCACTGTGGTCCATAAAGGGGCAAAGTATGTTTGGAACACAGATGCGATTCCAAAATATGGACGAAACCAAAAACAACAGCATGCTTAATTGTAACGTCTTTTTTAAAATATTACACTAAACAATTTGATTCTAAGGGAAATTCGTCTTTCAGTTTAAAGAAAAATATTTGAAGAGGCAAACGATTTTAGAAAATAAAATGATGTGTTTGCTTGTACAATTAGGAACTTTTACAGTAAAGAGACCTTATAATCAAGTTCTCACACCTATCAGAAGGCAGTACCATATGTGGATATACAGACACAACCGACATTATCAAGTGTTCATCCCGATGGACATGATGAGGTAGAACTAGGCTCTTGCGATTACTATAACTTCAATAATGATCGCTTCAACTAGACCGGCGTTCGTGTATGGACGTACACAAACAAAGGAACGCAATCACGGCGAGTTAAGTTAAGAAGTCCCTTAGGGAAAAGTGAACACAAATGTAACGACTGTTTTAGGCAGACATTGAAAGTATAATACAGTGGCATTACTGCTTCCCTTAAGACTTCAGAAAAAACGGCAGATATTAATTGCGACTAAACACATGAGTTATGTTGTTTTTCTAAACACGGATAGTAGTCACAAGTAAAAAACTCAAATTTTGTGTTTCTTGATCTTTATGATATTATGTATCTTACATAAAAACAAAAAAAAAACAACGAGGCAATGGTAAAAATTGCCATTACTAACACACTCATTAATGCATTTCATTGTTTAGTTCATCAGCACAGCTTTTAAGATGTACGAATATTGGTATTTATGAGGAATTGATGATGTTCATTTCTGATGTCTTCCAAAATAACTATGCAGAAATGTTCACCAAATTACGTGTAAATATTGAAAAACAATTACCGATCCGGTAAATCAAGAAAAAATAGTTCGATTAAATAATTTAAAATCAATCATACATTGTTTTAAAATAATATTAAACTGAATAATGTTATAAATATATAAACGCACTTTAATGATTGTATAACGAGTTCGTGTCTACTAGGAGATTATAAATGTCTATGAAGCACGAACAGGCCTATAACAAATATACGCGCCACGATTACTTTCATCTACAATTGAAAGCACAAAGAGGTGCGCTGGTTACATGATATTATAATTTGCGCTGTCGTATAATGGGCTTGCCAGCTTTAAACAGCATATCGAGCAAAATGAAAAACAGAATTAGACGTTATGAAAAGTGCCTGGCTGGTTGCTTTCGTATTGACAGAAAAAGGACATTGTCAAGAGAATAAAGGTTTTTCAAACCAAACAAAGCGACCGACCGCTACACATTAAAGCAACCAAGAAAACTGCATACGCAAGGTTTGGCATTACATTTTATTTGACTACAACTTACCAAAAAAACAACAAAGCTATAAGCAAGACTGGATGCAATTTATCTGTGTTTATTGTCGATAATATAATATAAGCGATGACTTGCGAGAAATAGACGGCAGCACAAACATCAAATCAAAAATTCTTCGTAAAGAAGGTGGCACTTTATTTTCAACAAAGCAACTGTGGAGGAATCAGGCTCGTCCTTGTTTCGTCAAAAACTCAAAACATAAATGTAATTGAGTAATACATTAAAATTTGTGCGAATAAGGAGAGAGGTTGAACAAATATTGTGGGTCGATAACTTGCATTATAACAAACTAATTTGAATCAACATTTAACCATGGCAAGTCCATACGAGGATGAAATTGGTCAGTTGCGACTCAGTTGCTTATATAATTAAAATAAAAGTATGCATTAACGTGTTGTATTACAATCGGATAGTAAACACATACGATTTTAAATGTACCTCCGATAGCCACAATACCCTTGATATGTGCAAGGGTATTGTGTATCTCGTCGCATAGGGGATATCTGCATACTTTTCAAGGACGCCATGAACTTGACATTAATAATTTAAAGCTTGATGCCGACGTCTGGTAGTCTATACCACAAGTAGCTTAATGTATCACGGCTAAATGAGGCTCGACTAGCTGCAATAAAACAGCGGATCTTCCACGAATACAAACCTCTCGCAATTAAATGATTTATGTCCAAATATGCACGAACAAATGCCCTATTCCCATCCTGGCTGGAGCCTTATTCGTGGATAATGAGTCCGGGATTGGCATGCAGAAGATGTAACATTTGTCGGAAAGTTTTGATTTAAAAATTAACAACGGCCTTAGATTGCACATGTTATGATTTGTTATATAGTCATCTCCGTCTTTTTAAAATAAAAGTTAGGAAGAACATGTGTCGAAAAATGCGAAATAAGCCAGATATTTAATTCTGAAATCGAAAATGTCTGTACAGTCGAATTCGCCAGCATGTATATCATGCATGTAGGATGTGAATCTAAATTTAGTTTTAGTGCAGATTCGTTCATATGACACAAAGATACAATTTTGTTTCCTAACAAATACGAGTAAACGTGTCGGCATCGGCTTTAACCAGCCAATTAAGAAATTTACTGAAGTTAACAATATTTGGTTTCTAGAACCATATACAGATTGTAAATTGATGTTATTTGATGTTATTTAGTTTTCCTAGGCCATATTCCTATGTTGGTTTAAGATTTCAAGAATTACTTGTTGACATAGAAATCTTGCATACTCCCTTTAAAGTACAATAGTCTTTAGAAAAATTAAATGACCTAAGATAGCATTCCTTCCCGTTAGCATCGTATGATTCTGTAAAGTCCTTTTACAAACGAAGCGAATTATTTAGACGTCATTTAAACCACCCGTAGTTCACAACATAAATTGACGTTAGAAAATGTTAAGTCATAACCGGTAATGATATCACAATGATATTGTGACTTTACCTTAGTGACCTTAGAGGCCTCCACGAGGTCTTAAAAACGTTTCTGCAATTCTCCCCCTATTCACTCTTGTAGAAATACTCCGCCATGATCTTGCGTGAAGGCAATAATCTGCTCGCCTGCATCGAGATCCTGCGAATACTCGCGATATATTTTGTCCATTACAAACAAAAATTAAGGGTTTATAAAACTTGACCAATGTTACTTTTATTTTTATGTTCGAGTTTCGTTATGACAAAAACATATATCAAAAATAGCATATAGTATCAATAATCCACAAAATAATCAAAACAATATCCGTAATTGCATTTTTTATGTTTTCTGAAAGGTAAGCATTAATAATCTTTTTGAAACTGCATCTTATCTTTTAAAACCTGTATTCGAAACCTAAACTTGTTTATAATCAGATCCGCAATTTACATGTATAATTTTTAGGGCGTGACGTCGTCGACCCTTGAAGACCGTTAAATAAAATATCTTCCAATGAATGTAAACTAAATAGCGGAATTACTGAATGAACGAGATGCAAGAGTGAACAACAATAATATATGAAATCGTTTACAATATATTGATTTTAAATCGATAAATCGATAAATACGAGTTTTATCTTAAGGGTTTAGTAGCAATACTTTATGTAAAAATGATATTTCATCGGTAACGAGCCTTTGTTGATATTACGCTATAAAATAACGACTGGGTGGGATAACAGCTTTGCAGTAACTCCACTTTTAAGAACTGTCCGAAATCAGTTTGACACTACAACAAATTAAGATAAGTATAATAATTTAAATCACGTAAATTATTATGACAAAACATGTATTTACAATAAATGTTACAATAACAATGTGTTAATGTTTTTAAAACATAATGATATTACATATTTACGCAAAAAAAACATGCCCCTGCGATAAAAAATTATTGTTATTTATATGATCATGTCATATAAAACACCTCACACGCAAAATGTAAGTATGGCAAACAATGTTAATAATTTGATGACATTTACAACCCATATTAAGATAAAGAAATATCATTTGAATTACACATTTCAGTGAACATTTGACAAATGTACAATACTCTTTAAACTTTAAACACGTATTGTGATATATTATGTATTTATATCAATTAATATTTATATTGCATGTTTGAATGTTTGTCTAAATCTCGTATAGGTAACCCATTTATTACAACTTGTATTCATTCTTCTTTCTCTATTCTTCTTATCCTTTCTCATAGCTTTTTCTTCTGTCATTGTCTTCTTTCTTCATTTTCTGCTCTTCTTCATTCATTTGTTCACCATTCTTCATTTTCTGTTCTACCTTTATGTTTTCATCATTCTTACTTTTCTGCTTCTCGTCTTTTTTTTTTGCTTTTTATTCGTACTTCCTCTTTCGTTCTTCTTTCATTTGCTCATCTATCTTCCTGTTCTGCTCTTCTTATTCCTTCTTTCCTGTTTCTTTGTTTTTCCTTTTCTGTTTTCTTCTATTTCTTGTCTTCTAAATGATCAAACTGAGAGATAAAAACTTCACTCTCCCAACTTAGCCTTTGAATATTCTAATAAAGGTCGTCATCATCTTCCTAATATGCGCTTACTTCTTAATGTTCAATAAATTCATTTAATTTATTTTTTCGTGTTTTCTCTTTTAACCTAAATCTATACACACTTGTCCTGTAGCTTTTTTTTATAAACGATTGCAAGTCTCTTTCGGACTCTATTATTTTTTTCCAGTAAATTGATTGAACTGTTCATTATTGTTTGTTGATTCCCTTCACCGTTGAGGAGTATTGTTTCTTTTTAATATCTTCCAACACAGCTAACATTTTAATGATCTGCAATAATGTTGTTTTCTAAAGTCTCAAATGCGCAAAGCATGGTTTTTGGCGGCGAAGTATAAATCCTCACACGGCTAGCACTGGAACGTTTACTGCAAATCGAACAATCATGTTTATGTGTATAATTGATATTTTTTTCAGATCAAGATATACGCATTTCTGATGGCTTTAACTACCAATCAGGTATCAATTTTACTTGATAAGAATTAAGTGTATCATGATGGACAATTGTTGTTCTTGTCCTTTGACCAGTTTTACTTCTATAAATCTATCATTTACCTGGTTTATTACTTAACACGGACCTGTCCATGCTATAAGTGACGAGTCCCTTTTTTTCACATGTTTGTACTGCCATACCAAGTAATTTGCTTTATAGTTGTTGTAATTTAATTAGCATAATAGTTTACTTTCATAGTTTGATTAGCAATATGCATACTATTTCTAGCAATGTCATAAACAATGAGCAATCGCTTTTCTAAATCTGTGACATAGTGTGTTTTTGAATGTTTTGATTCTGCTTCATCTTTGTCAGTGGTTCCAAAAATAATGTCAACTGATAACCTTATTTCTCAACATTCACAATATGGCTACAGGACCATGTTCATGTTCTGTAATATGCTTTCCTTTAATACATTATTTGGCTTTAACTCTGCCTTTTGCAAAGAAGTCACTCAAGAATCGATTTTCATTTCTACTCTATCCCAATAACGCGTCTTGACAAAATATCTGCATTAGTAGGCAGTTTAGCAACTCGACATTCAATAAAACAATCATATTCACTCATCCATACTGGTGAACATATTTCAAAGCACTTACAATTGCTAATAATTCTCTTTTTGTAACACAATATTTTATCTCTGTTCTAGTAAACCATTTACTAAAGTATAACGTTTCCTTTGCCCTTAATTATCAGAGACAAAACTGCACCATGACCTACTAGTGTGGCATCAGTGTCAATAATAAATTGATCACTTTCTGTTTGTAAGTAAAGAATTAGGGCATTAATCAAAGCATCTTTTATTCTTAAAAAGGCTTTTTTGACAATCATCAGTCCAAATAAATTTCCGATTGGTTTCTGATAATTCATGAATTGGAAACATGTGAGCTATAATAACTTGCTAAATATATAAATTTTCTTGCTGCCATTAAATTTTTTGGAGTTGGTAATTTTTTATAACGTCCATTTCCCTATGTTCTTTACCTACACCTTGTTCGTTTACCCTATCTCTAAGGAATGTAACATCATCCTAAAATAATACATGTGATACATACTAATTTTACAAAGAATCCAGTTACAGATTCTATAGATACTTTAGGGGTTAAGCTTAAAAATATATGTTTTAAATATAATCTCCAACCTTTCTTATTGATAGGAAAATAAAGAGAAATGAGTTACTATCGTCTTAATAGATTATCACTGTGGACTATAACAAACCATCATAAGCCCTTTTCATCATCCTTGTAAATGTAGCTGGGGAATTGAATTCCCTAAACGCTTATCCTTTCCATTGCTATTGAGATCCACAAGGTATAGAAACAGCTGTTTTGTCTTCTTCATCTATATCTACCTGCCAATATCCTGATTTAATATCTTAACATTACCAACATTTTGAACATGATGACTTTGTGGAAATTTGTATATAGCAATATCTTTTTCCATTCTCTATATCTCTTTTAAAACATATTTTTTTTCTTTTGAACATAGGAATTCTGTAAGGTGATTCTTTCTGATTTTGCATTATCAGTATCAATGTTATTAGTTATTCCAGATGCATGACATATATCCTCATCATCCGAACTGAACATGTATTGATTTTTAATAAAAATCTTCCTTAAAATCTCAGATTAATTGGAATCTAGATTTTCAAGAGATGTTTGTTAAATTTATGTTAAATGTTCAGGCAAATTATCAATTATCTGACTTTTCCCAATTTTTACTGTATTGACTGCCTCTCTGTACAAAATTTCAACATTTTCCCGTTTTGCGGTTGCAGTATCTTTAGAATCTGTAACTGGAATCTTGTATATTTTGTAAGTATCACAGTTCAGTACAACTATTTTGATTGACCAGCACTTAAGCTACCAATAAATCAGTATTCTGCATAAAACAGTATGTACCTCCATACAAATAACATGTATTTTATATCTATATGATCTAACACTTTTCCTGAAAATATCGTTTCTGTAGTTGGTTAAACTACTATGTTTGCTGTAACTGCTACCCTTCAACAACTGGCTATATGTGGTGAATCATTGCATCAAGAAATTATGTCACCTTCAAGTTACATATATTTTTTACTAATTATCAAATCACATTTATGACTTCGCATTAAATCAGTGCCAAGCATACCATCTTGCACAATGTCTGAAACTTACATCTGAAGGCATAACACATGATTTCCTAAATGTAAATCCACTTCTGTTTTCCACAGAAAAGGATTGGTTTCACTTGTAACAGTACCTTATATTAACAGGATATATCTCATGATAACTATATTTTCCTGTTGTTTCTCAAATGTTGAATTTATTATTTAAAAATTTGCTCCAGAATCACACAAACAAGACACTAAAAACCCATTTATCATCACATTAAAAAGCCATTACTAACCCCTAAGATATTTAAGTTAATGACTTCACTGTTAGACCTTGCTTCTGCTGTGGTCTGGATGCGGGCCCCAAACTTGACCTGTTCCCGTTTCCCACTAGTCTTCTATCTTTGAAATTAGTATCGTTCTGAACAGTTATATATTTATTCTTATAACCGTTATTATATCTGTTTGATGGTATATAAGCAGTATGCTACTGTTGTTATAATATCAACTGTTATGGTATCTTTTTATAAGTATATCGTTTTCCTGAAGTGTACAATGTGTTTTGTTTTTTTCGATAATTAGGACCATGTTTGGGTATTTCTAATTTTTCTACGTGAGCTGCCAATGTGTCAATTTAATATATCACATTTTCAAATTTAGGTTTTGAGTGACACATAGTTTAAACACGTTTTAAGGCAATAATTGGTTGACTTCTTAATATAATACAAATATGTTCGTAAAATGCTACTTGTTAATCCGGAACTCGTGAGATGGCATTATTGGACGTCTGCGATGTTGTATATTATAAAACGATTGTTATGATAAACATGAAGCGCAGGTGAAAGCGCTGTAGTATTTTTTTTTGGTAAAATAATTATCTAATGAGAGTGCTAGGAACATTTAATCGTGAACATTATTAATATGATCATATAATTACTATGTAATTGCCAGCTTTAATTTATTTCCAAACAAGATATACAAAGCATATGACAATTTCGATTCAAATGGAACTCACACATATCAAATTAACAAGCATCAAACGGCTGTGGTAATTATAGCCCGGACGTAGCTTCCACCAGGTTGCAAACTATAACTAGTGTGGGACCAATGGAGCATGCTTCATTTGCTTGGGTCGAACGAAAATATTTTAAATTGAGATTAAAGACTGATCAAACGATGGCCGTGATTCATTTTAGAAACTGTCTGCTCTCATGCTGCACAAACAATTTCATAGAATAATTTAATTCATGCTTAATTGACTTATATCGTTGGATAAAAGTCCATACATACATTGGCTTTACTGCATGAGCGTTTTACAAACAATTTATGCAAATTACTTTGGAACATATTTGAATCTGGGTATTAAAACGGACATCGTTTGTTGATTCGCCTAATGGTTTACACACCTGGAATGTGATGTGTTGATTTAATGCTTATTTGCGGTTTAGTATCAAATGAGGCCTGTGATGGGCTGCTATGTTACTGTAGATCCAAAACTGCGTGATGGGTTTCGGATCGGGCACTGAAGTGTTAGCAAGACACTTAAATAGGTCTAACGAAGGTATTCAGTCATGAATATTCACATTCGTCATACAGATCACTTTATTTGGCGAATCATGCAGATCCTGTATTTTAAGAAGACGTTTTAATTTAAATTCAACGTTTTTTGCAATAACAAAAAAGTAAATTTGTATAGCATTTGCGTAAGTCTGCCGAATGACTGATAGTCTAGCGAAATCATAGCGACAACGACCTAGGAATCACATATATAGAATATTAAGTGAGTTTTTGATACAGATCAAGTTTATCATGCGATGCTTAGAGCCACGGTAGCGCGAGGCTTGCCGACGATGTTATCTTCCCGTAGTTGACAATAACATATTCTTCAATTTTTGGAAAAAAAAACCAAATCTGATCTAAAGATAGTGATAGTTTAAAGATAAAGTTAATACGATCGTTGTAATACTATCGATTTTCATCTGGTTATAGGATAAAATGACATATGTTCTCACCATTAAATATTCTTAATTTAGATAATGTATATTCAATTTCAACTACAACGATATGTTCCACAATATTACTACTTTAGCTTATCCTTTTATTCAGTATGTTTTTCCTTATTGTCTGCACCGTTTATGGTTGAGTATGAAGACGAACTTGTCTTAAAATATTCTACGCCGTGCGGTCCTTAAATAAAGACATACAACATTAAGGCGAGTAAGATGACATCTAATCTAGACTAGACAGTCTCTTACTATCCTGACCAATAAACTGTTACGTTTATAAATAAAATATGCTTTTATCATCCAGCCTATCTCAGGGAAAAAACGGGATAAGTGCATGTGCATGAAGTACAATCCCATGTTTGCATATGCAATCCGCAGAGGCTATCAAGGAAAGACACTTTCAGCCGTAATAAACTTTTTCCAGTAAAGGATGTCTTTTGTAAACACAAATTCAGCTTGGCATTAAGTGTCTAGGATGGATGTCTTTTGACACAAATTAATAAGGGCAGGTTTTTCCTAAGTGTAGACGATCTCAATTCACATAGTACTATTTATTATAAATCTTTACAATTAACGGAGTCGAAGTTGTTGTTGGTTTAATTGGTCCTTTTCTTCCCCATGCAACACGATAATGCTATTAATTTTATCAATTGTTCGAGATAAAACACATCTTGTACCTTATTGTTCTTGACATATGGCAAAACACGTGCCTGCTATCATACAACATCTTTTATATGTTATCTCTAAAAACAATACTTATATTGGGTTAAAATGAGAAAATATTCCTTATTTCTGTGAACGTGTTTTATCTGGAGACAGACGAATACTACGTTGAGCCCTAACGCGTCATCTACAATTCAATAGATTGCGTTCGTTCACAGAATGTTAGTTCAATAAATCAATACCCTCCATCGATAGACAGATAAGCAATGCAATAATTTTGTATGTGTCTAGTCCCCGCTATAAATACATGTGGGACACATTGCTTAATGGCCAACGATATTATCTTGTATAAACCCACGCATCTGTAGCAGGTGTACCGTAATGCTGTCAATTGTTTTATTGCAGATCTGTATTTTGAAGTACGTTACGTTTTATTTTAGTGCATTAACAGTTCTTTGGTCGCGTGATAACTGCTCTTTTATTTTCAAAGTGGACCGAAGTTTATAGTTTGCCCATTACTTTAGTATGTAATGCGTTAAAGTTGTTCGATAAATTTTTTTTTTTAATCCAGTATTACTTTAAAAGCCGGATCTCATTTGCTTGATTTTGCGGTGGTAAAATGTTTACCTACATTAACTAGTTGGCTGGATTTATCTGACAATGATCTGCTGATAACATTAGAGTGTTTATAAACAGAAACACTTGTTTGAGTAGACATCAATTTGGTATAGTGTTGACTCTGTATTTACATGTATTCAAATGATATGACCATGCACAGTTTGAAAGATTAAGAAAATAAATTGAATGATTATATAATCATGGTATTGTTCAATTGATTGAAAATTCGTGTATATGAAATTAATTTCAAATATAACTTACATTCTGATGCAAAATATGTACACTTTGTATCTGGGTTGTTTATGTTAATGGACTTTAATCATCCATAGGTGCTATAACTATAATAACTGCAGTATCTCCGTGTTTACATAAAGCAAACTGTTTATTCATTAATTTAGCATTTACAAAATGTACATTTTTAAGATCCAAACAATAAAATATTTATTTACACATTGTCTTAAGACTTGATTTGATTGTTTCATAACTGAGTACTGTTTTTTTTCATGCTTTCGTGTTAATAAGTTTATCGTCTGCGTGGTCTAACCTCGAACATCGATCTCATATATAAATTCCAAATATTTTTCCTGTATTTGCTACGCATGGCTTTGTAGTTTTTTTCTTTTGTTTGTCGAGGTGCCCGGTTGGTCCTGGGGTTCCAGATGGAGGTAAATTCTCTATCAACATTTTCATTCCAGTGGAGAACAGCAATTTGAGATTTCATATTGTACTGAATATCAGAAAATGCTATCCTCTTATCTTGAAATATGTTCATTACGTTGTTGAAACTTTCGACATAAGATGTACTGCGACTCACACTAAAATTCTCAGGGCTTTTATATATCAGTGAACTTTTAATTGCATTTTCAAGCATTTTCTCTACTTTTGGTTTGGTGATCACAGTTCTTGATTGTTCATAATTTTTGTCTGTCTTGCATCTGGAAGTGTCTAAACAATTGTCATGTTCCTTTTTATAGTGCTTTACTACACTGTCCAATTCTTGACGCAGCACTTGAGGGTTCTCCTTGCATTTTTTCATGGCTAAATGCACGTGGGTTGCCACTGGTTCTGCTTTGTCCTCCAACTGTCTTGACCATGTTGTACCTTCTTTATACTGTGGATCTGTAGATATAGCTTTTAATGACTTTTTTCATTGATTTAACACCATGCCAATAATCATTTTGATTTTGAATAAACGCTGTATCTTTGACAAATCTATTTACTGCCATATTCCGGTCATGTGTGTGTACTTTGATAGATACATCATTAGATGCAAAATATCCATATATCTTTCGCGTACCATTTATTTCCTAGCGCTGAGATACTATGATATAAGCATTTGTGACATGGTCACATTTTAGAACCTTGTTTGTCCTGTCACCTATGGAAACTACACTGGTGTCCTTTGCATTTTTCGTCCACTCATGATTTCAATTCCATCTGCATAGGCCCCTATTTCATCCAGCAATTCATCTTCAATTGACTTGTCATGAGCACTTTGTAAACTTTATTTATATTTGGTATGGAAAGTTTTCCTGTTCTCTTTGGTTACACATTCAAAGCCGGCTGCATTTGCAAACGGGCAACATTCCACTGCACACCATGGCATAAATACTCTATGATTAGCTAGATATTCCTTGTTTGGAAAATATGGTGATGATAACCACGAAAAGGTGTGAGGAGACTCCTGGTTTGAGCATGTCACTGTTGCTACTATTTACATGTCCTCTTCTAACACGTTTTGTCACCTTACAAGAATGTGTCCAGTAACGTGAGTGATAGTATGTCCTTTCCAAAATTGATTGTAACGAATCTGCTTATGTAATAAATAAATCCTGCATAGTATCACATTGTGCTACTTCTTGGTGAGATCCACCTGTTCCAGCAGAACGAATTCCATCACTATTATTTGATAACCAAAACTCAAACACAGCATTGATCACATCAGTATTTGATACATAACCGTCTTTCAATTGAGACCATTTTCTTTTTAAATGTTGTAACTTGTTTTGTAACATGTTTTGACATCTTTATTACCAGGAACTTAAATTATAAAGTTAGGATTCCTATTGCCTGCTTGTTGATCCATGTTTACAATACACTATAATATTCATGATATAGTTCCTGGTCTGCAAATACCAAATCAAATATAGTGCATTGTATTATTTTCGCAATGGGTGTCTTCAAATAAACGGTTACTCTATTGTTTTAATTATTTGTTTAATGAACACAACTTGTACACATTTTACAACACTATTATTATATGTGAATTTACAGTTTGTGCGCAATATTTCAATATAAACTTGGTCCGACTCTTTTTCAAACATTGATCGCCCCCCCCCCCTACACACACAGACACAGTGGGTCAGTCCAATTGACTGCTTATTAGTTGTAAATCTGTTCCGTTATATTGGAAAGGAATTTTCACACTCATGTGGTACTTACATGAGATACATGAGTTGTATCATGATAATGAATCACTGCACACTAGCAAAGTTTGTGTGTGTGTGAAATACCATCATGAATGCAGAAAATCAAAGCCTTACACTAATTATCAATGTATCGGAATTACAATTGAATGCAATAACTAATTTATTCAACCACAATGACTGGGTATGGATTGAAATTAATCAGGATACACAATTGATTACAACATCTACTCAGTGTGACGAGCACCATATGTTACTTGAAGTTGGAGGTGAGCAACCAGCAAATGTGAAATATACCCAAATTTTCCTATTGCGCAAGATGAATCACAGGATGAATGTCCATACTGTTACTGCAGACCATGCATAACAAATGAGAGAAACAGACAGCTAGGGTGGGAGGACGACAAACATGCTGAAACCTAATCATACAAATACTGGACTTAGAAAGGAGAAATACAAAAGATTTTGGACAATGATGCACCACAGAAATGTCTGGGAAGATGAAAGATAAAAAATAAAAAAGAGATAGTCTTTAAACAGGGATCCTCGTTGCAAAAAATATGAATGGCACAGAATAGAAATAATGCCTAAATGTGTGCTGGATTTAGTCAGACCATGGTTACCAAACCCATCAAACATTCCATACATGGGTCATCTGTGGGAAAAAGTTTCATTATTTCATAAAATGATAATTGTCAATGAACATCTACATTGATAAATAGAAAGAAGTGGATTATTTAGAGAATTTCCATCACTTACCTGCCATCTGTCAGACAATATTCCGTGTAGTGTAAACTACGCTAGCTACTGACTGAGAGAAGTTCATAACCTTTCAAGCGGGCGGTGCTTAGCATTTACAGGGAAATTTTAATTTCAAGCAGACAACAAAAAACTTATTTCTGTAAGTCATTAACTATATAATTTACAGTCACCAAATTGCACATACTTATTCTTTGTACACTAAAGTATATTTATGTCAAATTCCATTGGAAAATATTAAATACAAACTTAAATATTATGAAAAAATCATTTTTGTTTTCTGCTGTTTACACACCAGTGTACAACTGAAAAGTAGTTTGTGGCCCTTTTACACTGCTTTTCTGGTGTTTAAATACAACAAAATACTTCATCATAAGAAACAGCATGTCTAAAAGTTGCAATGTGCAGTGGGTTACATGTAGCAACTAAACAATTGAACATGATAAAACGAGTTTTTTTACAACTTCTATTTTCTTTGATTATACAGCACTCGTGCGTATGCAGGGATGGTTTGTTATATACTCTGAACAAGCTTATATTTATCAGCAGAAAAATAAAAACCGAAGATCACAACATCGATTGTTTAACATTTAGAAAGACACACAAGTTTGTTTATTATTGTGATTAATTTAACTTCAGATTGAAACAGAAACGTTAAATACGAGTGTTTTGTTTTACATTTCTCTTTGCTTTTTGTTTGTGAATGTTATTTGTGAAAAAAAAAGTTTTCGGTGTAAAAAGTTTCTATTTATTTTCACAATATAATATACATTTTAAAACAACGAGATGTATTTGACAACCTATGATAAGTATATAATTTCGTACAGTCCACTCTCGTTATCTCGACATCGGATATCTCGATATTCTCGATATGTCGAAGTAAGCTCAATGTCCCAACTTTTTTCCTTCTTTATCTATATAAATAAACATCGCATATCTCGATTTTCGTTATGTCGAATAATCGATATCTCGATATAAAATTTTGTCCTGAGTCCCGATTTTACATGTATTTACTGTGGTTTATCTCGAAGTGCGAATAACTGTGTCAGTGTCGGCAAAAGGTGAGAAATTTTTTCTTTGATTCATCACCGTCCCGCTTCGCCCGGCTGCTCCCGATACACGTGTGAAATGTCGTTAGCCATTAACACTTGAGTAAGGCCTGTCACTTTAACATCAATTAACTGCAATTAATACACAGCTTGCCGAAAGACTAATTGTTTTTACAAACACCATTCCAAAATGCATTGAGTTATATTTTTGCGTATATAAACCGTCGCCAATTTGCATAATGTTGTTCTATTATTGAACTCCATCAGTCATTTTCATTAGCATTTCAAACTACAAAAGATACATGTGCAGTTCAGTATTCCGGAACGTGATTTACGCATGTTCAGATGGAAAACCCTCGTCTTGATTGGACGTCAATTGCATCATAACTTTAAATAGCAACATTACCGGATGTTTTCACGACAGTTTAGAAAAATTATAATCGCATGTGTTCATGCAATAATGTAATAGGTAAAACGTCATTTTAAGCATTTCAATAGCAAAATTGATCGTGCCTCGTAAAAACGCGTATATATCAGGTACAGAGTATTATGCCACACGGTGACGGCTTTAGTTAGACCTCTAAGCAGGTATTTAGATGTTAAAAACAAGGTAAATATTCGTCTCGTTTTTTCGTTGAAAACGCATAATCGGATATCTCGAACTCTCGTTATCTCGATATTTTTTCTTGTTCCCGCCGACTTCGAGATAACGAGAGTGGACTGTACTTGTGTATTTCATCATGCTTTTACATAAGCATGATAGCATAACAACATGAAAACGGCAATAATGCGACACATGCAATGGCATAACAATGACATGCATACTATTACACTAGATGTATGTGAAAAACTATGTACACTAAATGTAGTTTAAGATACTAACACATTTGTATCATTGATTTGATCTTTACACGATTAAATAGGTTGACAACATGGATATTTATGTCTGCTAAATTAATAGAATATCATTTATCATTTATCGTAAGATGAGTTGTTCTCAATATATAGCTATTTTCACAACAATACACTTTGTTTGAACTGTGAAAACATTTGCGTAAGCATTTATTTGCGGAAGTATTGAGTTGATAATGATAATTTTCAAAAGTGTAAAAATCGTCTTTGCCTGTGAAAGACTTTACAATTGGCATGAAATAAGTTTGTCAGCGAAATGAAGTCATAGGCGAAACACAGTTTGCCTCATTAATGTTTTGCCATTTATCATTGTCTCGTCCAAATCACTGGCAATCGCTCTTAAAATACCTGTACGTGTCGCTTCCCCGGATTAAGCCAAATAAAATTAAAATGTAGATTATGAAGTCAATTTTGATACCATTTAATACAGTTCACCAGGCACGAATTACAATGTTGTCTATATAAGAAGACAATAGCAACGTAGTATATAAAGCCGTTCGAATAAGAAATAACATACATAAAAGCCCGATCGAAAGACAGTATGATCACATGAAACTAGGTAAAAGTATGAGGCATATAGGTGCGTTGCAACAACGACGTATATACTTTCGGATATATGTACTGCTAAATTGGAGCTTTGTATAGGCATTTAGTTATCATAAGTTCTAATGCAATAACTATTATGTGAAAGTGAAAATGTTTTTAATCAGAAATGTGAAAAGTACGTATAGATTTCATGCCATGGTTAGCCCTTTAGGTTTTATTACGTGGCTCGAATCTCGTTTTACTAAAGTTTAATTAGATTTAAAGTTATTTTCTTGAAACACTTGTTCAAATGACATTGTTCACAACTCGAAAAATGTATTAGCAAGTATGTTTACAGTTAATAATTAATTTTCTGTTTAAGAATACACACACTTTTAACATAAAACTACAATGTTACGTTTAACGAAATCATTATCGCGACTTGATATAATTTAATTTCATGCTTACATAGTTCCCGTATTCGTTTGCGAACAAACACACATCTATTTAGTTCGGCTATGCAAACTATTGTATTCAACCAACATTTCTTCGAGGATATTGTTTCTATTTTCGTTGAACAGTTTTTTATCTTGTCAAGTTAAAAGGTAAAGCTCTTTTCTTCGTATTCTCTAATGTGTCAACAGAAACCACTTTCATCGAAATTGGATATTAATGTGCATCTCAAGAAGGTTAAAACAATACGCTGAAAAACAGTTTAAGATGTCATTAATTCCGATTGATCACCGAAAACGATACACACATCTTACAAATAAGTGCAAGAATCCGTTTTATCACTAACATAAATACCATCCTCCTCCTCGCCCTCGTCATTTTAATCATCATCAACAACATCAATCCCAACAAGGAACTAATAAATATAATTAACTATCATAACAAATCTCAAAATCTACTTCAGCAGCAGCAGCAGCAGCAGCAGCAGCAGCAGCAGCAGCAGCAGCAGTAGTAGTAAAAGCCCCATTAGCATTAATAGTATCATAAGTTTTATGTTAATGTAAAGTTCCGTAATCAGTGTTCAATTATACAGATCACAATCAAGTATGTTCTATTTAGAAACATGATGAATTGCTGTTTCAAAAGACATCAGTCAGTGTTTATCGCAGTGTTATCATGTATATGGTTGGATATACTATTCATTGTCATCAGACATCGGAAATCTATAGAATCATAGAGCGCCAAACAATCGGTTATGAAATTGAGTCAAATAGTCATTTGTCAGAATACGCCTGAAATAACGCTTGACATAATTCGCTGATTTATGACAATACAACATTTTGGTATGAAACCGCATTTATAAATATAGAATGGCGTTTAGTGTAGCCAATTATTTGCTTCATTTGATGCCAATTGATTTTTCCATTTTCTTATGGCCATACATGTTATTTTTGCTGTGACCAATTACATTTGTTGAAGCCGATGCAATGTCCCATTCGTTGTATCAAATGCATTGTTGCATTTGTTGTAGCCATTGTTGTGTTACAGTTTATGTAGCTAATATGTTGTTACATTTGATGTAGAACATGCAATATTGCTTTTGCTGAAGCCAATGTAGTTATACATTTTATGAAGTCAATAGATTTTTACATTTGCTGAAGCCAATTAATTGTTTTGTGTTCTAACCAATGCATTGTTCCATTTAATGTAGACAGTGTATTGTTTCGTTTTATGAAGCCAATTTATTAATACATTTTATGTGGAACATTTTTTATTTTGTTTACCCCTTCCAATTCGTTGTTACTCTTGCTGTTGTCAATTCGTTTGTTGGGAGCAATTCAGACAATTTAACTGCTGTGTTTGTACATCGATTGTTGTTTGTCACGAATACCAATATTGTAGCGGTTTATTATATAAATTTGGTATATAAACACATTTCGTTGTGTTGTTACATGCGTGCTTTAATACAGTTTCTAAATAGCAGACATTAGTTCGCGGTCATTATCTATAGGCTTTTTGTTTGCATTTGAAAATATATGTCATGTGTTCGTAGTTTTTTGCGCCTACTTGTTATGAGGTCACAACTTATGTCCCATGAGTCCAACTAATACTTCCTCCCTCGACAAACACGAATTAAAGTGACGAATGTATGTTAATGCAAATGTCAGCTACTTGTTATGATGGTCACATTTGCCGATGTTAATCGTCTTGTTGTATTCGGCAACACTTGATACACCCTTGCGTTCAGTTAGAGGGATCGCTAACAAAGCTCATACGCACATGGGGTAGATCCAACTATAATATAATACAACATTCGTACAATAAAATACACAATTCGTATATTTTTAATAATTGGTAATAATTAAATGTGTCTTATTGGTCACGTGTCTGAAAAAGAGTATATAATTGGTCATTAGTTATTCCTTGATAGTATAGCAAGGCATCTCCTTGGTCGGCGGTCGTACTTGATTTAAGCAATTTCTCAGCGGATTGAAACTTCGCTTTTAAGGCGGCATTGATCTGCTCTGAAACATACATGTTATATTATCGATGATACATGTCAGGTGGTTTAAATAAGACGGAGACATGATTCTATCAGAAGGAATTTTAGAACATTCAAAACCATATGATTGATACTTTCGATGGAAATGTTAAAGTAAATATTGAATGATTGCATCAACCGCTGTATGGGAAAAGGAATACGCGGAGATGAATTAATGAAGAAGCGCAATGTTTACGAAATTAATCAGAATTGAGCGCGTCCCAGTGGCACTTTTACTTTAAATTATTTTGAATAATGCTGAGCCCGGCTGTTAAGTAAAATATAAGCAGAGAAACGTATAAGATCTTGAGTTCCTCTGATGAATTTGTATACGAATGAGATCTTTAAAATCGAAAGTTAACACCTCGAGATTCAGTTATTATACACCAAAATGTGACATGAAAGAAACACAATAAATATAGCCAATTCGATTTATGTCTCCGAGTATCCACAAATCTAACATTCCAAATGCTGTGACTTTTAAGTTTCTTACAGCAGCAACTTTATAAGTGTATACAATCGAGTTTGTTGACTTGTAGTGCATGGTACTGCACATATCTATTTTTATCTAGTATAAAAGGACGCATTATTTACACAGTTAAATGCATGCGTGGTTCACCCTAGTATATCAACCATGACGTATATAATAAAGGCGTTGTCACCTTATCACCGTTTTGCGATTAAATGATCGAAGATTTCTCAAATCTGAATCGATGAGTTGTGTGTTTTTAAAGAAGGGTTTACTTCGATCCGATTTCGCTCTAAGTTGGCCCATCAATCTTTATTAAGATAAAGAAGGTCAACATGAACACCCGCAACATATAATGAAGTAGCACCTATACATTTAAGTAAAGATATAATTATTCGTAAAAGAGTAGGGTGAGCTAAAGTTTTTCAAGGCAAAGTGATTTGCCCAATATAATCCAAGCACACAGCTCACATAGAACACGTTGATAACGCTTTCCCAGTTGACATTTTCATCACGCGATATACATCACAGTTCATAGTTAAATTTACACGAATGTTCAATGCCACGTGTTCTTTTGATGAATTTATGCTTTATCTGCTTTAAAAATGTTTCTTATATACAATATCAGACATTGGCAAATTGCATCTGTGTATATAAAAAATCAGGATTTTGACAATTTAAATAGTTTTTTCCAGGTATTTCAGAAAATGTTAAAGGTCATCGAATATTATCTCAGCTTTTGGGAAAAATGGTGGGCCCTTTAGATGAGGATGTTTTAGACGAAACAGCATTAATAGTGTTATTGATAAACAACTTACCTTTATATATTTGCTTTTGTCATTGAATACTTATCAAATATTCTGTTACGTATAATAACTATAGATCGCCTTAACTTGATTCGAAAATAGCTGGAACGCATATAAACATGCCTCAAACTTTGACAAATGTAGTCCAAAGAAAGTATAATATATTCCAATAAAGCTTAAATTGAAAGAGGCAATTTAAGGTCATAAAACGCATCCACGGAATCTTAAGCTTTAACCATGTCATATGGTTAATTATAAAGCGAACAACTCAGTTAAATGCCATCCCCAATTATTAGTGATTACAAGCCGCTGCAAAAGATGTTATCTTGAATTGATGGGATTTACGGATTGAATCGTTCAGGTCGAGCATTTTATAAAATAGTGTAAACATGTGTTCATTTGGTAATTGATGGCGTGATGATAACGTTAATGATGCTATTGATGTTGAGAACGAATTACTTGCAATGGAAGTGCTATTATTTTGTTGTTGTGGAAAATGGTGCATCTTGTTTTGAAGATAACACAAAATGTTAAATAAAATGAGCCTCACTACGACAAAACGTGTTTTTATGCATGCGCGGTAAGTTTCTTTTCAGATAAGCCTTGCACTCCTCACAGTCCTTACAATGTGGAAAGCAATTGTGTTTGTTTTTATGAAATAGTTTGTTAACAGTAATTCTCATCACAAACAAAATCTAGTCGAGGCGAAAAGTGGCGTCCAAGAATGAACAGGCTAATAGGGACGACATTTTACACATATGAATTTGGCCCCGGTTATCCTTAGCGAGGATAAAATGCTTAACACATAGATCTAGGAACAGCTTTAACTGGCATTTAAAGCTCATCGACGCCATTAAAAAGATGTAAACGTATAAGATACGTATCCCAACTTTTGAAAAATTGTCATTATTCAAATCAATCTCAAACATCTCTTCCTGATCGCGGATGTCGCTACGGATATCAAAAAGGCGAATGTTCCCAGAGTGTAATTCACAGATACATGGCGGCCAATCTAATTTGCGGGTTTCTCCTTAGCGAGCACCGTTGTTTACAAGTCATTGGTAAAATGTCGGTTCAAACATTCGAGAGGGTACTCTAGCTTGTATGATACGTCTGTGAACCAGCGTGGGGTACCTTCGGATAGATCCCATGACCTTCCGCATGCATGGATGACACCATATAAGCCCAGTTGTTGGAAACAATGTGCATTAAGCGTCGTTATCAGACTGTGGAGTCCGCAAGGCTTATCATGGACTTTTACGTTTTTTTATTTGTTGTTTAAAGTAAGTATTTTCTACCCTAAATCAATATAGGCGGAAACGGTTGTCCCTGAAGTATGATTTGCTTAAAATAAAATGTTCCTGTTAACAATAATTTATTGCGTGAAAATGCGTTTCGAATTTCATTCTTCCTTTTATATTTATTTTTTATAAGTATTATAATCTATTATTAACAATACCATTTATCTTGTATGTCAAATAAATGCTCCTTTGAATTAATTAATAAATAATATCATTTTTCAAATTAATACACGAACGTCTTGACATTAACATAAACAAAGGTGAACGGTTTTCTATTTAAACACTAACAACGGTTTTGGTAACCATAACCGTCTCAAGGATACTATAAGACAGCGATAACTCCATTAGCGATTAAATTAAACACACATATTTACAATTTACCACATAGACAACATTTAAAACAAAAGTTCCTGCTGATGCAGACTTATTGGGAAAAAACACAATAAAAAAACAAGGGAAACTTTGTCTTGTTCTGTTTTGCAGATTATAATAGAAATACAGGGACAACGTGTTTGGAACGAAGATGCGTTTTGAAAATATACACGACAAGAAAAAACAACATCATGCTTGCTGGTTAAGGCTTTTTTTAAAACAACGTTAAACAACTTTATTCTGAGGTGAATACACTGTGCAGTTGTTTAAAATATTATTTTGAAAGAGGAAAATGTATATCGAAAATAAAAAAACATCACCGACCGTGACATTCAACGCGACGTACAGTAGTCACAGTAAACATGTGTGTGTGTTCAGTTATGCACTGGAGCAGGTGTTTGCTGGTACAATTATGTACTCTCTTGTACAGAAACAAAAATTATATTTGGGTTCTCACACCTTTCAAAAGGCAATACCATATGATTTAGACTTATCCCGAAAAACGACAGCAACTGTAAATTGTAATTGAACACACCAACAAATTATGATCACACGTGCGAAACTCAAATGACCTTTACATTAAGTGACATGGTGTTTATCTCTGATTTAATTATTTAATGTCTCTGATCAAGCAAACAAAACGAGACACACGTAAACATGATCAAGCTATCATTAAATCATTTGCTTTTTAGTCCATCATCATTTCTCAAAGATGTACAAATATTGTTATTTATGAAAATGTTTATTTCTGCTGTCTTACAGAACGACTAGGCAGACTTTTACACCAAACGATATATACATTTTGAAAAAACAGTTCACCATCCGATAAAATCACAAAACATTTTTTTCGATTTAAGTATTTAAAAACAATCACACATGGCTGTTGTATAATATAAAACAGTATCACATATAATAACATTAAGTTATTTAAGTTTACAACGATTGCGTATCTACTAAGAGATGTTAAAAGTCATTGAAACATCGACATACCTATGACAAATATACGCGCAATTGTTATTTTTATCCACATATCAGAGCACAACAGGGTGCGCTGGTTATATGACATCATAATGTTTGCTGCCGTTTAATGGGATTGCCAGCTTTAAACAAGATAGCATATCGAGCAAAATAAAATAAAAAAAAGTAATTAGACGTTATTAAACGTGCCTGGCTCGGTGCTTTCGTATTTTCAGGAAAAGGATTGGCATCACAATGAATGTTGTCTAACCATAAAACCCAACCGAAGCTTCAAATAAAAGCAAGAAAGAAAACAGGTTACGCAAAGCTTATACATTCATCGACTACAACACATAAACAATGAACACGTATAAGCAAGGCTGGATGACATTTGTCTGTGTTTTTTTTTATAATATAAAAGTAGCGAGAAATGACGAGAAATAAACGACAGCAAGATAGATAAAACAAACACCAAGGCAAAAGATCTGCGAACGGCAAGTGGGACTTAATTTGCAAACACTACATTGAGGCGAAACTACACTTGTAAGTTTGCCTTTAAACTTGCAAAACATTAAAGCTATGTGTAATACATTAAATTTTGAGCAAATTTGTAGAGATGTGGATCAAAGATTGTACTTCGATGACTTGCATGACAACAGACAAATGCGAATCCACATTACACATTGGGCATTTCATACAAGGATAAAATTGGTCATTTGCGACGCTGTTGCTTATATTATTATAATCAAATTATTCAATAACGTGTTGCATTATAGCCAAATGTTAACCCAGGCAATTTTACATGTTACTGAGATCGACAAAATGTGCAGAAATCACTTTTTTTCCTAGACATGTTTGTCAATGCTTTTTTGTAGCAACACTCTGTTTTCATTAATATTTGAACTCAATTTATTTATGTTATGCTATACCAGTTCACATATGGATCAATAAATATGTATATGTGCACGGGTATTGCGCATCTCGACGCCTGTCCTTGACATTAATACTCTAAAGCGATATGCCGATGTGTGGTAGTCTATGCCCCAAGTATCTTGATGTATCAATGATGCTTAATTAGGCTCGACTGTCCGCCATAAAACTGCGGATGTTCCGTAAATAAAACCATATCGTTATGCGATGACTAATGTCCCAATAAGCACGGAGAAATTTCTTATTTCCATTACTGGCTGGATCGTTATTCGTGGATAATGATTCAGGGATTGGCATGCAGTAGAAATAGCATTGTTTTATTTTTTAAATTAAAAACGGAACGAACTTAAACTTTTTATGATAGTCAGTTATCATTTATTTATCTTCGTCTCTTCCTTAAAGTGATGACAGCCTAAGCTAGTATTTGAGCTTAAGGCGAACTATTAAGTTGTCATAACTCAATATGTCGCCATAGTATTCATAGGGTTTATCACAAATTTTGATGTCAAAGCACATGGTTATTTTAAGCACACAATATGTGTCACTGAAATGCATGAAATATTAGCAGCATTGACGAAATAGGAAATGTCATAGCATCGTGAACAAGACCTTATACAAACAAAACGAATAGGTTAGGCGTCATTTAAATAACCATTAATTACACAACTTATATTGACGTCACACAATATTATGCCATAACTGATAATTACATCACAATGACATTATGAAGTAACGTTACAGACCTCAGAGGCATCCACAAGGTCATTTAAAAGGTTTTTAAATTCCCCAATCTCGCGAGTCTTGTATATATACTCCGCCATGAACATGGGCGTTTAGTTCATATTCTGCTTGTCTACGAATACGAAAACAACTTTAAATATTTTTTTTTTAATTTAAGCGCATTATTTAATGTATCCACTGTCTAGTCGTTTTGTTTATCCAGAACTAAAACATCAATTAAAATATGTTCGAAAAACGCTTAATTGTTAAACTGAAACCCATGATACTTAATAATTGACAGCTCTATTGAAAGATGTACATGAAGCGGAAATTAAAACGTTATATTGACTTTTTGGTAAAAAACAATGATTTACTGAGCCTGCTAGGAACATTTGACCATGAACATTATTAATATGATCATATAATTACTATGTTATTGCCAGCTATAAATAATGCCCATAACATACCAATCATATGACAATTTGAAGTAAACTGAATTCACAAATATCAAACGAACACGCATCAAACGGTTGTAATTATTGCATTTAGAACCATTATTCTACCAGGTTGCAAACTTTGATTATCATAGGACATCTGAACCATGCTTCATTTGCTCGAATCGTATTTTAAATACAGATAGAACACAGATCAAACGATAGTTGTGATTAGTTTGAGAAACTGCCTTCTCGCATGCTGCAAACGATAATTATCATAAATAGTTTCAATTCATGCGTAATTGACTAAAATCGTTTGATAAATGTTGTATTTGCAGTGGTGTTACTACATAAGCGTCTAAAAATGAGAATTGTAAGCTAAATACACATAGTAATGTACTTGCCTTTATGAAGTATATGAGTTTTTCTTCCCTGATTATCTTCTATATGTGTATATTTTGTATTGGATAAAATAGTGTGGACACTTTTGTCTGAAATGTATATATATATATGCTACAGAAAATATATAATTTCCAGTCTGTTCGAATTATCTAAATACCGTGAATGACGTCTTAGAGTATTTTCATTCTAAGACGTGTCTTATTAAGTTGAATTGTGTGTGAACGTGCTTTGTGTAAAATGAGTTTACTTACTAGATTTTATAAATGCATAACTGTTGTGTCGTATTCAGAATTTATAACGACTCATAATTACCAATTAAGCTCAGTACTCATTACGAACATGTTTAAAGCGTCGGTTATTTTATTTCACATTATTCTTTGACAATCATTCAAAGAAACCAAAGGAAAAGCTAAATATGTTTTATGTATTACTGGTCCTTTGCTAAACCATGAAACACGAATATAATTTATTACATCGCTATTTCGTAATTCATTACAGTACCTTATTGTGCTTTACACATTTCAAAACATGTCGGCTATCATAATACACTGCGTTGATTGTGTGTCTCTAAATTATAGCAAATTTACTAAATTATAATATCTAACATAAAAATATAGTATATATGTTATTTCTGAATACAATAATAATATATCGCTTCAATGATAAATAACTTCTTCTCGTGCTTTGAGCGTGTGCTATCTGGAGACAGACAAATATTTAAGTGAGCCCGAGCGCTTCCTCTACAAGTCAATAGTTTGCGTTCGTTCACACAATGTTAGTTCTACACAATCATTATCTTTCATCGAAGACATAGACAACGCAGTAATTATTCATGTGTCTTATCCCCAGAAGAGAAACATGTGGAACAAAATGCACAACTTATTATTCAAACAATATTATCTTGTACTAAGCCTAGCATTTGTAACATGTGATCGATAATGGTGTCAATGGTTTGTTTGTACATCTATAAAAATAAGTAATCTTTTCTGTTCGTGCATTTAAGGTTCTTAGATCGCCTGACAACTGCTCTGTGAGATTTTCAAAATGGACATCACTTTGTAGTTTTCAAAGTAGCTTAATATTAAATGTGTTAAAGTTCTGCAATCGCTTTTTTACTTTGATATTACTTTAAATATAACAAAACAATACTTCATAAGACATTAAATGTCTACTAGTTGCATGCTGCTGTGCGATAAATGCTGATACAACAACTGAGCATGACACACGAGTTTTTTATAACTTACATTCTCGGGGATTACACAGCACCCGTGCGTAAGTAGGGATTGTCGAAACAAGCTAATAGTTTTCAGGAGAAAAACAAAAACTGAACTTCTATACATCGATATTTTAAAATTAAGAAAGACAGAACAGTGTGTTCATAAGTGTGTTTAATTAACTACACGTTCATACAGCAACGTAATATAACCCAGCCAGAGTAATCTCCGACCACAATTAGGATCGAACCTTCCGGTTCCAAATCAGGCAGAAACTCTACTGTGTCGCTACAAAGCTAGCTCATATAGCAAGGCAGTTCAGTTCTCCATATACTGAACCCTGCTGCACACACACAGCCTCAAATTGAGAAATTCTTCAGCGAATTTCATACTACCACGACATCTTAGGAACGACTGAAAGACATGGTGATTGGCGCCAGCGTAACACAGGCAGAACAATCCTCGACCACGATAAGAATCGAACCCGGGACCTTCCAGTTCCAAACCAGGCAGACACTCTACCGCGCCGCTATAAAAGCTACCTCATATAGCAAGGCAGCATAAGTTCTTCTTATACCGAAACCATGCTACAAGTAAATATCAGTTAATTGTTTTTTGTTTGTCTTTGTCTTGTGTGGGTTAATATTATCTGTGTCAGAATATACCCGGTGTAAACTAGTATCTGATCTTATTTCCATAATAGAACAATCATTTTACTGAGTATAATTTTGACTATCTGTTAACAACCTATTTGAAATATGCTTTCATGCTTTCTGATTTGCGTGATGGTTAAACGAAAAAAAATGCGACCCATGCAGTGGCATAAAAATGACAAACATTAACATTACATGAGTTGTATCTCGAGAGCTAGTTAAACTATTCTAAGATACCCAAAGATATTAATCATTTGTTTGATCCTCACACGAGTTATTAGGTGTACAAAAGGATTATTCCGCCTGCTAAATAAATTGAAAATCATTAATCGTTAGATGCGTCTTTCGCAAAAAATAGTCATTTTCCCAATAATAATCGCTGTTTGAAAGGTGAAAAGAATTGCGTAAGCATTTATTTATACTTTCACCGAGTCGATAACGATACTTGCCAAAGGTGTCATGCTTTTGCCAAGTGTTAATTGTATACTCATTACGTTTAAGAGAAAATGATATTCATCAGAAATTTGAAAAGCACCTGTAAACGTTAATGCCATGGCATTGTTTACGCTCTAGGTTTCGATCACATGGTCTCGAATCTCGATTAAGTCATGCTTTATTAGAATTAACGTAATCCTTTCGGTACCCTACTTAAGAAAATTTGCATAAATAAAGGTCATGGCCTTCTTTAAAACTAAAAAAATATACGAGCAAGTGTTTTTACAGTGTCGTTAATAGTGCATTCCCTGTTTTATAATTCACAAACACTATTAATATAATACGACAATTTTAGGTATAAAAAATCATAATCGCGACGTGACATGAATTATATTCATGCTTACATAGTTTCCGTATTCGTTGGCGAAAAAATCCTAGTGTTAAGTTAAACTATGCAAACTATTTTCTTTAATTAACCTTTCTTCCAGGATATTGTTTCCTTGTTCGTTTAATATTTTTTTATCGGTCACACGCCAAAGGTAAGACGTTTTCTTTCGTATTCTTTATTGTGTCAAGAGAAATCAATTTCATCACGATTGGATTTAATTGTGCACACTAAGTAGATTAGAATTATATTGCGATGAAAGAACAGTTTAAGAAGCAATCAATTTCTATGTATAGGGCACAAAAAGGTACCCATATCTAGAAAATAAACTTTATAATCCGTTTCATTGCTACCACAAAACCCTCCTCCTCCTCGTCTTCGTCATCATATTCATTATAAACAACATCATCATCAACAACAAACTAATAATATCATTTAGTGTCATCAAAAGTGTAGTAGCATTGAGCATCATTAGCAGCAGTAACATTAGATCTATTAATATATTATTAATATAAAGTTTCATCTTTACGTACTGTTCCACAATCATATTAAAGTATACAGATTAAATTCATATGTTGTATTTACCAACATGCTGATTTTTTATTTAGCAACACATCAGTCAGTGTTTATCGCAATAAAATCTTGTCTATGTTTGGAAGTAATATTGTCGACATGAAATGCAATCACACTTTTTTCCCGCAAAACACCTCATTATTGATTTTTCTCTCGTTTTTGTTTCGCTTGACGCCTTATTAATGACTAAATATCTGCCTAATAATGACTTAATGACTACTAAGTTTTCATTTCTGTGAGACGCCGTACCAAGTACTTATCTTAATATACTTTATATACTTATATCATACCTGCAGTCTGCTTCGTCTGTTCGGAGGCCTTCGCCGCATTCTCCGTCTCAACCGAAAGTGAGTCAGTGTTTCAATTGTTATGTTTTTAGGCGCTATGCGGTGGTCTTCAAGAAGCGCACAAATGTAACCTGCAATTTTCATGACTATTGGTTATCAATATGTCGTTAAAACATTACTTTTTAATTAACTTAACAATACGAACGAAGGTAATTTTTCGTTCAAACACATACATGTTATACCCTACTTGATGTTAATCCGTTTCAAAGTTCGAGTGCATGAATGGTATATAACAATCAATTCAAATCTTAGTTTATCAAGATAAAGGTTAAGGACACTACGAAGCTACTTACCGAAGATAGCTCGGACGCGAGCCTCGTCGTATGGAGTGTCGTCCTTGGAGACGTAGTCCACGATGTTGTTCGAAATCTCCTCGGCCCCCGGGTCGTCGAGAAATGCAATAGTGAAAACGTAATGATAAAGTATCGGTAACGAATACAGGTATATGAACTTAATATATGATGCGAGTTTTCACGATCTCAAGGACTGTGATTAAGTAACAATTACAATTGTGTAAAATCATCTTGATCGTCATGGTGATCATCATCACCATTATTATCATCACCATGACCATCACCATGATAATCATAGACATAATCATCATAGTCGTCAGTATCAACAAAAGTGGCGGTATCATCATCCTCATTATATATATATTGCAATAATCATCATCTACACCATACCCATGATCATTATTAACACCATACCTATTTGCATTATAATCAACAGAAACAACATCATCATCCCCATAAATAGAATAACACAAAGCTCCAATATCAGCCACTCTTCGTTATTACAGAAATAAATCATATTTAAAGCTTCATGCTTCCTTTTGCTAAATTTATTTGTAAATAAACACACAAGCCTTCTCTCCAATATTAATAAAACAGTTTGCCTTTCCTTCAAAGGCATCACGTGCACACTCAACCCAAGTATGCTCATCATGATTGCTGTCAAACTCATTTACTTTAAGCTCGTTGTGAAATATCACATATGTTATCCATTAACGCAAATGGACATAACCGGTCAACGGATTAATGTTTCTTGTTAAATATGATTTGATTTCTACAGTTGCTTCAATTAACATTACGTTTAGTTTGCCGTTGCCAAGAACCCTGGCCAACCCTTGCAGGTCGTTTTACAATCACAGACGACGTGCATAGGCGCCGAAATGTTATTTACACAGCATTGTGTTTATAAATGAATTAACGCACAACACATGCCACATAAAATAAACTGATATAATACATGCTTCTATCGCTATGCTGAGCATCAATACGTGCACAGATTGTAAGGAAGAACAAAGCCATCAGTTGATGAATGTTGAACGCGTTTGTTAAGGATGTATCATCCGTTATATTGTCAGAGGTTATTATAATAACTAAATAGTCATTCGAGACTGCATCCATATATTTGTATATGGAATTGAAAGAATATATCATAGCATGTTCTTATAAATTTGCAAGAATATTAATATGCATGATTGTATCCTATTTCACGATTATTTCCACGAAGGGAAATATGACCATGCGAGAAAAACGCAATACAGGTCTCTACCATATGCAATTAGAGCAATTAGTTGCAAGCAAATAAAATGAAATTGTGTTTTTTTCTTACTGTAGGATATTTGATAACAATAGCAGTTAATTTTAATTAACAAACACATATGGCTATATTAATAAGATTCAACTAAATCGCTGACATAAGTCCAACAAGTGAATAAATGCAACATTATTGTTTACAAGTAATCCAACAGGGTCCTTTTAAAAACTCCTCTTTTGAATTGGTCAAGTGAAGAAAGCGAGATATATTTTTACCGAAACTATACCTACGGGATATAAATACTGCGTATCATTGTATATTTTTTGCAAACCGAATAATAGCACCATTAAAAAGGCCTCTCATATATGCACAACACAAACACATGTGATTCATTCCCCTTCGAGTATGGTCACAATATACAATAGTTCAACACAAAACTACCTTTCCAATGGCAAATGAAAAGCATATTTAAGAATGTACTAGTGTGTGTTGAAGAAAAAACAACATTTTTTTATCGGGGAATAAAAAGATATTGATCCTTTTACAATTATCTTAGCAAACACATACCATATGAACTGCTTAATAAAACTACTACCGTGGGACCGTGGTCGTGTGGTAGGATGCTGGTTCTAGGAACTGGAAGGTCCCTGGTTCAAATCCCGCTCGGACCACGAAAATTTCATGCGCAAAAAAAATAATCCCACGCTTGCTCCTCTCCACCCAGGAGTATAAATGGGTACATGTGAGGGACAAAAGCCAATTTGCCGTGCAGCAAACTGCGCCGAATGTAAACGGACGACTTATATCTCAGTGATCAGGGATATGCCAAAGTCAATTGAATATAAGTCTAGTACAGTAATCAGACTATAAACAAATGCATTTTCATCTGCATTTGCATTCATTATACGGATCTTTATAACGTTCGAACTTTGATTAAAGGAGTTTTCTTTACCCAAAATGCTGTCCGAATGTATATACGAAACGTTCAGATGTGATTAAGCATTCTTTTGAAATTGGCAAAATTCGTTCATTTTCGCATGTGTATCGATATAGTTATCCATAAATAAATAAGTTTAGAACGATGCTTATTTAAATGCGGCCCGGACATTACTGTCGGACATTATCGCGTGTCGTTCACCAGTCACTTGACCATGAATACATCCAGCTGTATTCTAAAATGGCTTAAAATATTGTAATTGCTATTGGACGATTGCAGACAGTTTACCAAGCCTCAAATTCTAGGAAAATCGATAATATTTTACAAGGTTTACAAAGGCTTACGTCAGGGTTTAATGTTATTGATGGTTGTCCGGATGACGAGATGCTTCTTAATTTGGTAAGATCGTGGGTGCGTTAGAGCGGCTTGTGCAAGAAATGGGTTAAATTAAAATTAATCTAGTGCGCTGAAATAAGTGGTTAACACGGTATATCAGAATTAATAATACATTAATGCGTTTACATGAGAATGCTGACTGATCAATAAGAATCGACACATTATTTTGATGGTCAGAATTAAATGCATAATTAATAGTTAATACTATGTTAACTGAATTAACCGGCTACATAAGGCACCCAAAACACAAGAGACATTAATAATTGTTAACTTCATAATATTGACAATGAAAAATAATTACTTTTACTTCCGTTAAGGCTTCCGTAAACATTTATATTAAATAAAAAATAGCACCAACGTTCTTGATTACAAACAAATGTGAGAATGATGAATTGATTTATATTTCATGTATGTATGTGTTAATAAAACTTCTTTGTCAAAACTGTTTATCCCACAAGACTGAGCCTATGTGGTAGCATTGGCGCTAAACATAAATACGTACATGTATTGAGAAATATACATGTAAAACTGTCTAGTCAGTGTTATATTGCGCGTGTCTCACAACATCACACATCGTCCTTGTCAAAAATCTCCAATGACTGAGTTCATCCCACTACTGCGAAAACGTTAAACTTTGTGGGACTGACTATATGGATGAGAACCAGTTGAATATTTTATGTGATTATTTATGTGATATATATAAGTTTGATGTACATGTGTTTGCAAATTAGTCGTTGCGCAATCTATTTTGGCTCTAAGTGAATGGTGTCCTTTGACAAACTTGCGATATACAAGATGCTAGTACAGTTGTCCTAGACTACTTTTTGTACCTGGATTAATCCGTGTTTAACAATAAACAATAAAAGCATGGCCAAGTCCAACGCCACGTTAGAGCTGTTCTTAGGAAACCCGAGCTTAACATACAAAGGGCATTATAAGCAGTCGTATACAGGTGATTTATTGCGATAACTAAAATTAATTGTGTATTTAGTAACTGCGACGAAGTTTAATGCAGCTGGAACAAGCAATAATATTGCATTAATAATAATGAAATGTTATAATGAGCTTGTTTTAATTTGCGTTGTGTTTTTGTCATGTGGATGAATAGTCTGTGTGAACATAAAATAACATTAACAATTTATGTTTACCGTGACTTCTTATCTTTGTATGGATTCGTCTAGCACAGTGCTCCATAAGAAATAACATAATTATAAAGAGAGCGTGAAGGCGTTTCGACACATGAATGCGCTGTAATGCTGAATTCATGTTGAGGTATAACAAAACAAAACTGTGTGCGAAGATAAGAGCATTTACACGGAAAAGAACATAATGAGAGAATACAAATCATGTTACATTTTTTTTGACGTTTTAAATGTTATACTAAATATAAATACATCAGTAACAATGAACTTAAACGCGATGTTCCGTAGCCAGTGTACATGCGTGTTTGTGTGTGTTTACGTTTTTACTAAAGCAATGATGGTTCGCAAATATTTTACAAGAAAGTATCAAAGGCGTATATGCAGGGAATATATATATATATATATATATATATATATATATATATATATATATATATATATATATATATATATATATATATATATAACTTTTTACAATTATTTATTTACATTTATATATTTATTTATTAATATTTATATTTATATACATAGTTTAATTAAAGAATATTTAACTGCAACAAATCACAAAATATTAAACAAAACGGTAGAACATAGGTAATTATCTTAAGTTATTTTGGTTATTTAAATTTCGGTACGTGAGTACTTGAAGTACCGGTATAACTATAAACAACTATACGCGCCAACGTAATTTTCACCAACAATGAATATCACATATAGGTGCGCTTGTTACATGATATCATAGTATTTTGCTGACGTTTGATAGGCTTGCAAAGTAATATTTGAACCAGACAACTTATCGAGCAATAGCAAAAAACATGCGAGACACCATAAAACTTGTCTGGCTTGTTGCTCTCATTTTCAAAATATTGGATTAGCAGAACGATGTTGTTTGTCTTGCACACAATTTATTGACATAAATAAATTGAAGCCATAAATAATGTAGAGAGGCAACGACACAAATGATATTTCAAAGATTTTTTTACAGAAAAATGAACCTCAGCAAGGCTAGCTCTCCAATCAAAAATTCTTGCGATCAAATAACTGTAATAAAGAATGGCTGTTAAGTAGTCGGCAGGAAGAAACAAATAACAACATAAAATATCTGAGTTTTAATTAAATGTTTTTGCAACAACTTAATAGCGGTGGAATCAGGCTAGTTTTTTGGTCGTCAAAATAGAAATAATACAATCAGTTATGTAATACAAGAATATGTATTTGCAAACAAGGAGACAGGTGAACAAGGTATTGAATATCAATGACCTCCATTATCCCGAACACATGCGACTCAATGTAAACCCATGGAAAGTGCATACACGTTTGAAATTGGTAATTTGCGAGGAATTTTCTAAATTAAAATTATACAATAATGCAACGGTCAGCACATTATGAATGTCATTTTCTACTCCGATGTCACATAATTTCCTGTGTTATTATCCCCAAATAATGAACCCAGACTTAGGTACAAGTAGCTGCAATGTGCAACGTGCGAAAAGATATTTTAAAAACATGCTTCTTATATTCGTACGGTAATGTGACAATTTTGTGTGAACATTTAATTCAGGTTCCATGCAATATTATTAAACTGACAACTTAATTGTGTGTAGCTAATTTGCTGTCCTAAAACCAAGGTTAGTCAAATAGCCGTTCCGAATTCTTAAAAACAATTTTCTTAATAATCACAATGACAGAAAGACAGAAAAAGAGTGTATTCAGATTTATACAAGTGTGAATCAATTGTCTTAATTAAAAACACACATTATTCTATGTGACGTTATTATGAATAACAACATAACATTAAATAACAAATACTGGTCATTAAATAACACATATACATACATACAATTAAATAAAGTCGATGGTAAGCACACTTAGGTTCTATAAAGGCGATACTAAAGTTTATTTAGTACTATATAAAGTATTATTAGGAATTGTATGTCTTTTAAGAAAAGCTTCTTTGATAAATTTACGCAGATTATAAATTATTGATTTGTCACATGCAACTAGAACCCCTACGCACATAGATCAGTATAAAATTCAAGGAAAATCGATTACATCTCAAGAGGCTTCCAAGAAGCGTAACGAGATGGTTCCTAATATGAAAATATCGCGGGTGAGTAATAGTCGCTTGATAAGCCAATGCGTAAAATTACAATTAATACAATGCGTTATAATTAGTGGTTATTACGATGAATGCAGATGAAACGTAACCACAAATGATTTTAACCTGATATTGCTTTTTCTATTTTAGAGCCACAATAGTATGATTGATGAATTAATGTGTGCACTAATCTATTCATCAATGTATGTGTCAGTCTATGTACTACAAAAAGTGTTTACAACACGTGTTTGGCATTTATTTGTTACACCATCCACTTTAGTTAGTATAGTATACAATTGCTTGAAGAACAAAGTATATTTTAACAAACATGATTTTCAGTAACCTTGGAATTGATGATACAACATTCATTTGCATAATAATATTACCGACATTCAAAATGAGTCTGTTAAATTGATATTATTGATTTTCTTGTCAAATACTTTTCTTTCTTTTTTCATTACTGCTTATTTATTGTTAAGATAATATACTGGATGTTTACATACTAATCTCAATAAACAACTGTCATATATGTGTCAAAAATGCCTTGGTGTCTCGAAAAATGACAGCGGCGCGTGTGTGTTTGTCTCCAATGACCGAGTTGTCGATTGAACTCGAATATAGTCAGAATGAAATATTAAACTCATGTGCACGTTTCGTTAAATAAATATAACTCGGACCTGAGGATTAAATCAAGTAGACTCGATATATATTTGTCTGACATGGCGGATTTTTCAAGAACCGTGATCCGTATAAAGATAAAATATGCCTTATGCGTGAAGCCGTTTAAAAACAATCTTCATCACGAACAATCAAAATATTCTTAAGGTCATGACATTTTGAGGTATTCCACACTGAATCTTGGTTTGAAGATAAAGGTAGATTTACCAAACAAAAGAACATATTTAGAAGATAATTGCATGTACCAGCTGCGCTCTGAGAGCTGAAATGTTATATATAACAAATACCGCCGACTGTGACATTGATGGCGGCAAACAGTAAACATATTTGTTTGTTCAATAATGCGCTGAAGCAGAGGCTTGATTGTTCAACCTTTAAATATCTTTTACAGTAAAAAAAACATGATTATTGGTTTCTCCCATCTGTCATAATGCAGTCTCAAAGACGGATAAACAGACAAGAGTCAATGTTTTGTGTGTATAGTCCGATATAAATAATAAGATAGAACTAGGCGCATGCAAATACGTCAATAGGGATCGGTTCAACTAGATTGGCATGTGTAACTCAGTGCGAACCGGTAAATGGGAGCACGCGAGGATTACAACACGCTCACAGCATAATTAATTTTCACAACAGTCAAACGATTATTTTTGGCTAGAATTAACCAATTGAATGAGAACAGTATAATACAGTGTAATTACTTCTTATTTTTGAGACTTATCCAGCGAATTACAGAAGCTATAACCGAGTCCGATTATACACTAACATAAGAAGCATGGTTTAAGAAGTATTTGGAATTAAAACGGTCCGAAACCCGACAACGTGTGCAAACATAAACACTATCCAACAATCATTAAAACGTTTGCCTGAATCAATTCTGAACAATATAAAAATAATGCTACTGTTGAATTGTGGTAATTTTACATCCGGCCTTTGTGTACTTGGGTATGTTAAAAGTCCATGAAGTACCGATATACCTATGACAAATGCTACGAGCAATAGTCATTAACATCTTCAATTCAAAACAACCATACAAACAAAGCACGCAGGCAGGCTAGTTGGCATGTATTAGTTGTTGTTTTTGCGATAATTAAATGGGGGTCAGGAAAGACGAGACAAGGTCTGCAGCAAGTCAAAACTAACCAAAGCAGAAAATCTGTGAATGGCTGGTGTGACTGAATTTGCAAACAATTGAAAAGAGTAGGAACCAGGCACGTAAATTCGTTGTAAAAAAACAACAACATAAAAGCAGATTTGTAATACATTAACTTTCTGAAACAAGAAAGAGGCGAAACAAACATTGTACTTCGATGACATGCATTAAAACAAAAAATTGCGACTCACTATTAAAACATAGACATTGCATAGAAAAGGATGAAACTCGTCATTTGCGTAGCAGTTTCTTATATGAAAAGTATACATTAATGTTATTGTCAGCACATAAATCCTTACATTTTCTTTTCAAACGTCATATCACACCTTATTTTATTTTAACATCATAGTTAACCCAGACGAAATAAAATGCAGCTGAGATGTACACAACATACATAAATCATTTTTGTTCTAGATATGCTTCTTGGAATGCAACAGTCGTGTAGCAATAAAGTGTGATATTTTCACCCAGTTCTCAGCCAATACAATCAAACTGACACCTTTATTGTGTGTTGCTGATTTGATTTCCGAAAATAAGGTGTTAAATGACAATTTCAAAGTCTTTAGAAATGAATTACTGTTTAATTAAGACAAGCAACATTGAGCGAATGATAGTATAGCCATATACGTGTCATTAAAATGCAATAGAGAATATAACAGATGTAATCGCTGTTGTGGGTTTCAAACATTATTGCAATGTCATTATAATAAATGTAAGAAATAAATTACTTATATGAAGAAATATGTGAATATTTAAAAATAATATTTATTAAACATTTAACATTTGCTGAAACAGCTGTCTCTGATCGAGGTTTTCGCGTATCCTGACGCATCACTTATTGCCGCACTCGTTGCATCGTATGCCGATGTGTTTAAGTCAATGCCCGGACTTCATAGATGCATCACGACTGAATCGACTGTTGGACATTAAACAGCGGATGTACCACCAATAGAACCCATTCGTATTGTCATTATTAATGCCCCAATAAGCGCGAAAAAATGTTGTATTTCCTTCCCTGGATGCAGCATTATTGGTGGATATTGGAAAGGGATGGTACGTAGTAAATATAATATAGGTCGAAATGTGTATTGTTGAAATGTAAAAAAAAGGAATTGTATTTTACATGAGAGACATTTATAATTCATTCAGCTCCGTCTTTGGTTGATTTTTAAAACAATGTAAAAGGTTAAAGTATTTGTGCTCGACGCGAAATAGTTGAGGCAACATGTTAAATAAGTATATTAACACAATAAAACGTCAAAAAGCACATATGAGGCCAAACACATATTAATACACATGTGGCCTTTAAATGCATCGAAAATATCTCTTAAAGACCATAATCATTTCAAAAGATTATATTAAGACTAACATAATCGTCATCAGCAGCTTTACAGATATAAGACTAACGACAACAAACAACACGAATTACGTGGAATGAAATTTGAAGATTACACTGCGCTTTAAAAAAACGCATATTGGTGGGATACATTTTTTGCAGCAGGTTTTAAGAAATAGAAAATGACGTTCATTTGTGTAATGCTCCTATAAATACAAAACCAATCAAGAAGGCAAAATTAAATCACAATTACAGACTTCTACCGGGCACTTGACGTCACAACTCTTTGCGAAGCAACACAACATTACACATTTATTCCACACTATAACCATAGAACATCGGCCCCGCGTGATGTTGTGACGTCACAACATATGTTGACATAAAATGACATTATGACAGGGCCTCAAAAAGGTTGTTGAAACGTTCAGAAATTCATCAATCTCTCCAGTTTTGTAGAGATATTCCGCCACTACATGAAGTCAATATTCTACTTGGCTCAATCCAAATCTTGGAATTACGAAAACTTGTTTACTTTATGTCTATGATATTTTATCAGCTGCTTCTTTCGCTGCTGATGATGACCTGTTAAAGTATGTGGACTGAATGCGAAATACTATGACGAAGACACAGTGTGACACCTTTGCACGCAATTGCATGTCAAATTTTCTCTGAAAGCTAATAGTTTATTTTACCATTTTCTAGTCGTGTGTTTTGGCCAGATACAATTAATGAAAAATTAAATATATTCGTAACACGCTGGACGGTCATTCCGCGACTCGTGATTAAGAATCATTGACATTCTGCAATAATTTAAATGTTCCTTTTAACGCATACACATTAAGCGGAGGTTGAACACCTACAATGGCTGGTGGACGGGATTTATATTAATTTAATCAGAAAGGTCCTTGTCAAATTATTGTATTCTCGCATGAATGGGGAAAGGAATCAATTTACATAATACATGTTTATGTTATGTAAGGCATATAATCAGACCAAATTATCTTAGACATGAAATATCTCTTTCTCCAACGTAGTTACTGTACACGTTTGTTTTTCAATCCAAATAACTCCAGAAGTTTAAAGAAGTGTAGTACTTGCATTATGTACTGCACTCAGCTGACACTTGTTATATTTTCTGTTAAACGATTATGCAGTAAAACTTCATCGATACCTCTACCTTTGTCTAGGTAAAACATTAAATGAGAAACATGTTAATGGTTATGATCATATCATTTCTTTTTTAAATGCCAACATCAATAAATGTATTATCACGATATACAAAGCATATGGACATTTCAAAGCAAATAAACTCACAAATAGCAACTGCACACGGCTCAAACGGTTGTGATGATCGTATTTAGCCTGATCTTCCACTTGGTTGGAAATAATAATAATTATAGCCATTTGAAAATGCTTCATCATTTACTTTAGTCGTAAGATAATGTTTATAAATAATGATCAAACAAAGATTGTCATACGTTTTACAAACTTCATTTTCTCATGCTGGAAACCAAAATCATCATATACCTTTTTTAATTATGCTTCATCATTTAATATCATTGGAGAACATGCCACTTTTACAGTGGCAGTACTGAATTCGCGTTGAACAGAAAGTGTTTGCTTAGCACACATTTTAATGTATTCCACTGTGTGTAGCAATATGTGAAGTATCTGTGGATCAAAACGTCATTAATACCATTCATGAGTAGCGGGATTTGATCAGACAAAAAGACATTCGATATAGTAAGGAGTTTGGATCTTAAATTTGTGAACCGGTCAACCTACGGAGCCAATGAAAAAGAAAAAAAAAATCCCGACAGATAATAACGGTTTCACAGTACATCGCAACAAGCAGTTCAAATGTGAATTACCGATTATGTATATATGTTGATCAAGCGTTCTTCTTTTATAGGACATATAATGGTTGAAGACATACATCATCCAATATCTAATAATTATTCACAGTTGCTTTCGATGAAATGAATAACAACAACAAAATCTTATCTTTTGGAAAAAATGTAAAAAGTGTGCTCGGTGCTGCAATAGCTATACCGAATATCTTTGCGCGAGAGTAACAACCACATTCCGTGTTCCGCGAGTTTTATAGGCAACTGCGCGTATATTGACACTATACGCAAGAGAAAAGCTCTCGGTTATGTCTTGGGACGTTATTTGAATAAGCATCACGTGAAATTGAATATTATGCATATGAATGACACAAAGGCGTTGTTCTGAACACGCCATTCATTAACATTATATATTTCCTACATCAACTGTTAATTTCTGCAGTACAATATTTGATAATAAATGTAACATATGCTACTTCATTAACTATTAATTTTGCTTACCTAGTTTTCAGCGTTAAATTTTGTTGTTTTTTTATTTGAAATAACATTGTGAACACCTTCATCTGAATTGAAAATAACGCAGAACAGTAACATAAATTGCATCAGTATTAATATAAAGAAATTCAACTAGACGTACAAAGCGATACATAAGTTTCTCACATATAAACTGACATAAATGACTAATAGCAAATAGAGAATTGTCATTCTGTGCCAACAATCTAAATGGCTATCTTCGGGCGTGTCGTCCCTAATAAGCCTGTGCGAATAGAAAATATAATCTGAAATGAAACTTTCAGCACATGAATTATACGATGTTTACTTTGAGCGCGAGTCATATGCGGGGGTTAGATGGCATCTAATCCATACTAGAAAATCACTGAATGTGTTTGCTTAATATCATTTTAGATTGTAATTGTTAATAATTACACATGGCTACATAATCTATTAAATCGAGTCTCTGTGGGAACCAGGCTTAATGTATGTGCGTTAAATATCACCAAGATGTATGTGCAGTTTGGTCAGGCTAACCAGGGACAATACTTTCCTCTTTATAGAAATGTTTGGTTTAAATACACAATATAAACAAAAGATGGTCCCTAGTAGGCCTGTACGGACTTCATAGGTCAATCTGGGCGAACAAAGCATGTGCATTATGCCCGTTTTTCTCAGAGTCCGAATCATGTTATTAAAGCACTTGCATTATGCCCGTTTTTCCAAGAGCTCGAATCATTTTATAAAAACACTTGCATTATGCCAGTTTTTCCCAGAGCGAGGATCCTTTTGTTAAAGCACTTAAATTATGCAGGTTTTTTCCAGCTATCGGATTCTTTTATTAAAGCACTTTCAGAGAGCCCCATTTTTCACAGAGCCCTGGTCATGATAATTGTACATAATGCTTTGGATATCAAAATAACAAAAAGCGGGGTAAATTATGCTTATTGGGTCAAGAGTCATCATCGGTACCATGAAACACAAATATAATAATATAAGGTATTCCACCAATTGTTCGTCGGTAGATTCTATGGCTATAGTTAATTTCACCTGGCTTAACACGTGTCTTCAGATCCTCTTAAATGTCTTGATTCCTTTCTTCCTATTGTTTTACAAGCGGATAACATGTTTATATGGAACTTTCCTTTATCTTATCTAAATATATTCATTTCTTGCTTTGAACATGTTTTATCTGAAGACAGTCGTAACTTATGTTAGCATAAGCTAGTCATTTACAATTCAATAGTTCGCGGTCGTTCACAGAATGGCAGTTCTACGAACTAATAACTCCTAATCGGCAGACAGTTAGGCAACGCAGTAATTATTCGAGTGTCTTTTTTATCGAAGAAAACTAATGGTTCAAAAGGCATTTCTAATTCTAATTTCTTTTCTAATTTTTAATCTTTCATAAATGGTATACGCTAAATAATGGCTTCAATGGTTTGTCTTAAGATGTATATTTTAGAATATAACAAGCCAATATTAACATAGGCGTTTATGGTCACAGTTAATATTATTTGCCCACTTTGATTCTGACATGTACAGTTCTTTATGGCTACTTATGAGCCTAGCCTAGATCGTGCGATAACAGCTCGTAGACACTTTCGCTATGAGCCATATTTTATCGTTTTAAAAGTACTTGATTATTGCTTTTAAATTTTCCGATGACAAATCTTTTTTTCAAAGGCGGCATTATTTAAAATACATCGAGTTACTACTTTATACGTAGTTATTGTCTACTAGTCGCATGCTAATGTGTGATATATGTTGCTGATAAAAATAGCATTATACAAATACCACTGTCCACTCTAATAGACATAAAATCACTAATGCGCAATTAAGGATTGTTTGCTACACGCTTATTCATGTATGTATAACAAAATAAAACACCTTGAAAAAGATGCCAAAATTGACATTTCAAATTTTAGAAAGACTTGAAAGTGGTTTCATGGTTAGTTTTACATAAATATTTAGACAGGAACATTTAAAACCAATTTATTGATGATTTTTTCTGATTGATTTGAACTTGGAAAAATTAGTTGTGTAACAAAAGTATTTGTGAAAAAAAGATTTTTCTGATTTCCATAATGTTATAAAGTTTTAATAATATTTGAGTTTAGTTTTTAACCTTTTATTAATGTAACCATTTTAACTAGCATCTGTATTTCATCCCGCGTTTGCATAGTCGGGACCAAAAATAAAGCAAAAATGACACCAAAACGACACATATGAAATGGTTAAAATAACGTTCAAACGCATTGCGAGTTGTGTATCTGAAGTGCTAGCTAATTTGTTTTAAATTCACAAACCATTATATCGTCGATTTGATCTTCACACGAGTAAATAGATTGAAAAGTAAGATATGTCTAGTATGCCAGCACCTGCTAAAATTAATCGAAAATCATTCATCGTGAGTTTTTTTTTCTCAGCAATCAGTCATTATTCTAACAATAAACGCTGTTTGAACTGTGACAACAATTTCGTCAGCATTTATTTGTGGTAGCACCGAGTCGATGACGATACTTTCCAAAAGCGTCATTCGTCTTTGCTTTTGATAGTCTTATCATTGGCAGGAAATAAATTGTACAACTTAATGAGTTCACCAGGCACGAACGTCAATGTGTTTATAAGACGATATAAAAACGTATTATATTTTAACAAAGGCGTTTGAAAGAGAAATAACACACATCAAAACACTGACATTAAAGCAGAAGGCAAACTATGAAACTTTTTTTCAGCGTGTGAATTATTTATAAAGTATATCAGGAACATCGTAATGTCAATATTTACAACTAGAACGTACTGGCTTATATTAACTTAATGATGCTTGTTTATAAGATTGTGTTAAGAGCCGGATCTGTTTGTTGATATATTGTGAGCTAGAGGTTTACATATAGCCTTCATAATACACAATATATAATCATATACTCTATGTATTGGATCTCCAGAGGGAGGAAATTATTAAAACTTCATACATAACAAGGGATCTTGCATAGTAATACTAGATAAACAAGTTTACATAAAGTCGCTGAAACACGAAATGAGTGAAGACGAGGCATACAGATCTACTGAAGGTAATGCAAGTAAACAAAGTATGAAGAATGTGAAGTCGCTCGTCAATAGACTTCACCGACAAGGCAGTATCTCTGGTGATATGAAACAGTATTTGTTACCAAGGTACACACAAGCGGGTTAACTCAAAGGAAATCCGAAGATACATAAAGCAGACGCACCTTTACGCACAATAGTGAGCGGGATAAATACAGCTACAGAGAAATTAACCGAATTGGCCGAGCATGATTTAAATAAATATGTAGAGTCCTCGCCCAGTTATATTAGAGACACTACGGACTATTCAGAAACTAAAAGAAGTCAAAGAACCACTGCCGGAAGACAATTGTCTACTCTTTTGTTTTAACGTCAGGAAACTGTATCCATCCATACCCAAAAGAGAAGGGTTACAAGCTTGCAGGGAAGCATTGAACGCGCGCTCCAACCCACTAGTCAGTTCAACTGATGATATGATTGACGTTATCACGACAGTTTTGGAAAACAACAATTTCAGTCTAAATGAAAACAACTACGTACAGACAGATGGAGTGGCGATCGGCTCAAAACTGGGGAAAAATTGCGTGTAGCTATATGCGGAAGTGGGACGAAGAACTCATTACAGCTTTTAAAGTACCGGCATTTTATAAGAGGTTTATAGATGACGGTTTTACAATATGGTTAGTTACCGCGCCTGAACTTGAGGCTTTTACCAGACATGTTAATTCCATACACGAAAATATTCAAGTCGACCTTCGGTATAGTCCGCATAGTATCGTTTTCCTAGATACAACCGTACGGATGCAAAATGGTCATATCTACACAGATCTGTATATAAAGCCCACGGATAAACAGCTCTACATACGTAAAGACTCGCGCCACCCCCTAGCAGTAAAAAGATCGTTAGCATATGGATTCGGATTGCGAATACGAAGAATATGTAAACAGGAAGAAGATTACAAGAAGCATAGAAATGACCTCAAATTGCAATTAAGAAGACGCGGGTAATTCGTAGAAGGCCCGTTTCAGAAGGTAGATGCAATGTCGCGCACAGATTTACTGGAAAAATAAAAAAAATAAAAACGCAAAACGACAGCGTTCCTCTTGTAGTCACATTTTCCAGTCTTCTTCGCAACGTACACAGCATTGTACACAAACATTTAAACGTGCTATAAAGATCGGACAGGATGCGTGAGGTTTTCAGTAAACCGCCTTTAGTAGCATACCGTAGGGACAGAAACCTCTGTGATACCCTGGTACACAGCAAAACAAGCAAGGCTACCTTCATCACACACATTTGTTAGGCAAACTGCACGTGCTGTAACAAACTGACATAATTGATCGTTCCTGTTTTGACTTCGTTCGATAAGTTTATAAATGAGATGTGTCATTTCGTTGCTTAATGGTCTAAGTTTGCCCTTCAATATTTATTAAATCGAAATTATGTCAATCTGTTTTACCTCGGTATAAAATGAAGTCATAACGATGCATTGAAATATGCACATAAACATTCGTTATTTGGTTAGATTGATATACGGTTTAGTACAAGTTATGATGCCAAATTTAATTCACACATGTAGGTCCTTAAGAACTCGTTATTGACACTTACAGTAGCGTGACGTTCTCTTCACGCCATATTAATCACGTTACAATGTGACATTTGCACACATGTTTAATGCCACGCGTTCCTTAGACAACATTATTTTTTGTCTGTTTTTCATAAATTTCCGATTAATCATATCCGTAATATGCACATTTGTATTTTTCGTAACAATTTGTCAGCATTTTGACGGTTTTGATATGGCTCTTCGTGGCAATACTGATCTACATATTGGCTTTTAAATAAGAAAGGTCACGCAACGACTGAACCGGCCACCTGTACCTAGACCTGTACCTAGATGTATTTAATTCGAAAAAAAAAGTTTAACTTGTGACCGCTTTAAAGGTTTTTCAAAACAATACAGGTCATTAACTAAATAATTTGATTTACGCCTCATCTGATCGTTTAAAGAGAGATTTTAAAATATAAATTATTTTTTTTATATAAGAATTGTGCGAAATTTAATTCAAAAACTTAAATTACCTAATAAGGTTATTAGAATAATCCTCGTGTTTTTTTTTAATTTGATGTCGTTTCAAAACATAAATTATCAACGCATACCGTCTTCCAATAAATAGCATATTAGTATGCCTACAATTAAGAGGTCGTCTCTATTTCAATTGACAGTGTGTTGATCCTGTTTACTTTTTTCGACAGATACCTGAGGTCCTCTTAATGAACCTTTTGAGGCAAGGCTCTTCAGATGAGGAATGTTGTCGATAAATATGAAAACTCGATAGTACTTATGTTATACAATATTAATCACATACTTCGTTACAAATGCCAAATTATACTACTCTAAAACTTAATTTGAACACGGAGAGGAACAATTAAAAAAAGCTCATAAATTTGACACTTTTAGACGAGTTGTTAACATTCCAAAGGGAATACATTTTAATAAACTATTTAACTACTAAATATGCATATCGAGACCAGAGCACCATACCCGCATATTTATGATGCACGATCGAATCTAGTCAAATTTAGTGTCGACCATATATACGTTAATGCACAAAGTGCAATCGCGAGTTAAAATAATTGTGCTCCAAGTTGAAGGTTGTACGTATTTTTTCATAGAGACAACGCTTGGTAGGCTTAATAATAAGCGAACATTGGATCCGACATTCCAAATAGCAGACACAGTAGGCATTCTGGTAAAATTATCGAGCGTATACTATATCCATCGCTCTCTTTTTAATTTCCAATGGAATATTTATGTTTCTCTATTTGACAATTTAGCGTGGGTGGCATCAAGAAAAACAAAGCTTTTCATCCTGCCTTTTGTCTTATTATCAAGCGAACGATTCTATTAACGTGCCACCCACAATAACTTGACGATTACTAGCCCCCGCAGTGCATGTGTCTTTAATCGATAAGTACAGAAAACTACATATGTTATTAAAGCGTGTATTCCCGTAGGAAAGATGGCGTGGTCGCTAGAACGTTGATGGTATAATGACACTTATTAAAGTGATGATGAGTTGTTATGACTTATGATGGAGTTGCTACTATGTTTCTCCTGCTGCTGTTGATGATGGTTATGCATCGTATTGTGAAGGTTACAATATAGAACGAAATAAAAAAAATGCTGACATAAATCGGGGAACAGATTAAACACGTTTTGCAATGAAGAATACATTTTTTACCCGCAATACGAAGCGCGATTTATAAATGTTAACATTACAAACACGTATCTTAACATCTAAACATGTCATTATTCTAATCAATCTCAAAGAATACTGCCGGATCACGTATGCTAGAACGGATGTCCGCAAGGCGAATATTTTCTGGATCTAATTCACCGATACATGGCGACCAATCTAATTTCCGGGATGCTCCTAGGCGAGCAGTGTTATGTATCTGATATTGGTTCAATGGCAGTTCAAGGATCCAAAAGGCTACGCTAGCTGGTTTTATTCGCCTGTGAACCAGTCTTTGCTGCCTTCCGATATCGAGGACGACACTTGTCAAACATCCAATAAGCCAAGTGTCCCTAGAACAAGTCTCATATACATTACACAATATCAAAATATATTACTCAGTTTTATTCCTGGTGATGATCATAACTGTCTCATCAGAGTTTGTCTTTCGTGTGATATTATAAATGCGATAGAATTCCCCGTCGTTACCATTGCGTTGTCAATAACTTATCTGGTGGTCGAATTACCATTACTGATCCCTAGTTATAGGACAGAATCGTCTGCTATTTACGAGTATCGAATTGAGGTTTTTCACAGGTTCTTCCTTAAACGGAATGAACTCTGTTTAAAAACTTATTTCGTGAAATATCATACTTTAAACATGTGTCATTAAATATGCGATGTCCATTAAAACAAACAA